>NW_026610876.1:0-153678 GCF_029499605.1 Hyla sarda
TGCTGTGTGTACTGGTGGTTGACTGCCCCCCAGCCCAGAGTGTGCATGGAAAATTGTCTGGCAGCCTCCCTGACAGCAAGCAGTGATAGTGCCCATGAAGGGGACCTTGTTGGGCCCGCCCCTTTCACGGTTATCGCTTCTCGGCCTTTTGGCTAAGATCAAGTGTAGTATCTGTTCTTATCAGTTTAATATCTGATACGTCCCCTATCTGGGGACCATATATTAAATGGATTTTTGAGAACGGGGGCCGATTTCGAAGCTTGCTTCCGTCGCCCTATGCATTGACCAGATATGGCAGTATCTTCGGGTACAGTGCACCACCCCCTTACAGGGTTAAAAAGAAAGATTCCTACTTTCATTGCTACCTGCTTGCTGGCTAGCCAGCTAGCCAGCCCTGTGGGCCTTGCTGGCTGCTGCTGCTGCTGCTGCAGCCAAAAAACAAAAGGTGGTGCTGCTGCTGCTTCTGCTGCTTCTGCTTGTGTCTGGCCGCTGTTGGAGCGTCCAGGCACAGGACTTCTGCTGCTGCTGACTAAATGGCCTCCTTAATTGGATCATTTGAGTAGCCAGCACACCTGTGCAGGTAGGGCATGACATGATAGGCAGCTGCCTTGATAGCGGGTGGGTGCTGAATGTTCCTAATTGACAAAATAAGATTAATGCTTATGAAGAAATATAAAATCTCATCCCCTTCCCCAATATCGCGCCACACCCCTACCCCTTAATTCCCTGGTTGAACTTGATGGACATATGTCTTTTTTCGACCGTACTAACTATGTAACTATGTAACATAACATGGGGGGGTCTCCTGGCTGTTCACACAGGTGTGTCATTGCTGTACATTGACCATGCATTGCTTCTGTGGTATTGCAAAGGCAAAGACAAATGCTTCCAGCCATCCATTGCACTAATGGATTGGTCATCAGCTGGCTGTCTATGTCCCGCATCAATATAGACCAAAGTACAGAGGGTTAGGCTATGCTATAGTGCACCTACCTGATGCATCAGAAGGTGCGAGGCCCTTGCTAAATTCTGTGCACAGACTTTGAGATCTATGCTTTAGACTGTATCTAAACCTGCTCCAACATGGACTGACATTCTGGCCTACTTTCAGCCGATGCGACTTGTCTGTCGCTGAACAGTCGCTTTTTATGTATTCAGCACCTATGTATAATGTTGTAAAAATGCTCTAGAAGCTAAAGTCGCAGAAATGTCACACATATTTGGCCTGCAACTTTCTGTGCGACAAATTCAGACAGGAAAAATCAGTATAAATCCTTAGAAAATTATCCCCCAGTGTCTCCATCTGCTGGCGGTATTGAATAAGCATTGCTGCACTGATGGGGTATGCATTAGACGAAAAAAAAGAAGAAAAAGAAGAATAATACGCCCAGAAAAGAGGCGAAAAGGAGAAAAACGTAAAAAAACGTGAAAAAAAAGTAAGAGGAAGAGAAGGGAAAAAAAGGTGGAAATGGGTTTAAAAGTGATTTCGGCGGAGAAATATATATATATATATATATATATATATAAATATATATATATATATATATATATACGCGCACACACACACATATATATAAACGTATTCTCCGTTGAGATATTGCAGCCGCTGCTGTGTCCAGGCCCAGGAGCCTTAGCACTGTGCTGTGATGTCACTCAATACCACTGACATCACTAGGTGTAAACAACATCTCTCCTTTGCTGTGTATGTGACTATGGAGCTGTTTGGTGATGTCGTCTATTATGGCCTTCATAGAAGCAACAGGAGATTGTTGCATCCATCTAGAACCCTCAGAACTACAGTGCTATGATGTCACTCACTTCCACAGGCCTTGCAGAGTGTAAACAACAACAACCCAGCTTTGTTGTGTATGTAACCATAGGGATTGTGATGTCACCTAGAACCTTCACAGCAGCGACAGCTTTATGAGGAGCATCAGCACTGCTCTGCCTGAGCAGAACCATCACCGCCATAGGTTGTCAAATAACCCGGATTTAACCCACACAGGTAAGTCCAATGGGGTGCAGGCATGTCCTCTATGCTTACAGCTTCCCGTGGGTGTTGGTTTGATACCGTTTGGGGACAGCCAAGGAGGCATCTGCAGGCAACAAAGGTAGGTGTGTGCTTGTGTGTGTGTTTCCTATGCAGATCCTAAGCCCAGTGTCACATGCAAGTAGGAGGAGTAAGAAGGGTTCCTGGCAAATCCGGGTTATGGATTGCATTTAAAAAGGCCCCGTGGGAGTGCAATGGGCCCCTGTCTTGCTGCTTAGCAATAATGGTATGGGTTTAGGTTCTGCTGTGTGTACTGGTGGTTGACTGCCCCCCAGCCCAGAGTGTGCATGGAAAATTGTCTGGCAGCCTCCCTGACAGCAAGCAGTGATAGTGCCCATGAAGGGGACCTTGTTGGGCCCGCCCCTTTCACGGTTATCGCTTCTCGGCCTTTTGGCTAAGATCAAGTGTAGTATCTGTTCTTATCAGTTTAATATCTGATACGTCCCCTATCTGGGGACCATATATTAAATGGATTTTTGAGAACGGGGGCCGATTTCGAAGCTTGCTTCCGTCGCCCTATGCATTGACCCGATATGGCAGTATCTTCGGGTACAGTGCACCACCCCCTTACAGGGTTAAAAAGAAAGATTCCTACTTTCATTGCTACCTGCTTGCTGGCTAGCCAGCTAGCCAGCCCTGTGGGGCCTTGCTGCTGCTGCTGCTGCTGCTGCAGCCAAAAAACAAAAGGTGGTGCTGCTGCTGCTTCTGCTGCTTCTGCTTGTGTCTGGCCGCTGTTGGAGCGTCCAGGCACAGGACTTCTGCTGCTGCTGACTAAATGGCCTCCTTAATTGGATCATTTGAGTAGCCAGCACACCTGTGCAGGTAGGGCATGACATGATAGGCAGCTGCCTTGATAGCGGGTGGGTGCTGAATGTTCCTAATTGACAAAATAAGATTAATGCTTATGAAGAAATATAAAATCTCATCCCTTCCCCAATATCGCGCCACACCCCTACCCCTTAATTCCCTGGTTGAACTTGATGGACATATGTCTTTTTTCGACCGTACTAACTATGTAACTATGTAACATAACATGGGGGGGTCTCCTGGCTGTTCACACAGGTGTGTCATTGCTGTACATTGACCATGCATTGCTTCTGTGGTATTGCAAAGGCAAAGACAAATGCTTCCAGCCATCCATTGCACTAATGGATTGGTCATCAGCTGGCTGTCTATGTCCCGCATCAATATAGACCAAAGTACAGAGGGTTAGGCTATGCTATAGTGCACCTACCTGATGCATCAGAAGGTGCGAGGCCCTTGCTAAATTCTGTGCACAGACTTTGAGATCTATGCTTTAGACTGTATCTAAACCTGCTCCAACATGGACTGACATTCTGGCCTACTTTCAGCCGATGCGACTTGTCTGTCGCTGAACAGTCGCTTTTTATGTATTCAGCACCTATGTATAATGTTGTAAAAATGCTCTAGAAGCTAAAGTCGCAGAAATGTCACACATATTTGGCCTGCAACTTTCTGTGCGACAAATTCAGACAGGAAAAATCAGTATAAATCCTTAGAAAATTATCCCCCAGTGTCTCCATCTGCTGGCGGTATTGAATAAGCATTGCTGCACTGATGGGGTATGCATTAGACGAAAAAAAAGAAGAAAAAGAAGAATAATACGCCCAGAAAAGAGGCGAAAAGGAGAAAAACGTAAAAAAACGTGAAAAAAAAGTAAGAGGAAGAGAAGGGAAAAAAAGGTGGAAATGGGTTTAAAAGTGATTTCGGCGGAGAAATATATATATATATATATATATATATATATATATATATATATACGCGCACACACACACATATATATAAACGTATTCTCCGTTGAGATATTGCAGCCGCTGCTGTGTCCAGGCCCAGGAGCCTTAGCACTGTGCTGTGATGTCACTCAATACCACTGACATCACTAGGTGTAAACAACATCTCTCCTTTGCTGTGTATGTGACTATGGAGCTGTTTGGTGATGTCGTCTATTATGGCCTTCATAGAAGCAACAGGAGATTGTTGCATCCATCTAGAACCCTCAGAACTACAGTGCTATGATGTCACTCACTTCCACAGGCCTTGCAGAGTGTAAACAACAACAACCCAGCTTTGTTGTGTATGTAACCATAGGGATTGTGATGTCACCTAGAACCTTCACAGCAGCGACAGCTTTATGAGGAGCATCAGCACTGCTCTGCCTGAGCAGAACCATCACCGCCATAGGTTGTCAAATAACCCGGATTTAACCCACACAGGTAAGTCCAATGGGGTGCAGGCATGTCCTCTATGCTTACAGCTTCCCGTGGGTGTTGGTTTGATACCGTTTGGGGACAGCCAAGGAGGCATCTGCAGGCAACAAAGGTAGGTGTGTGCTTGTGTGTGTGTTTCCTATGCAGATCCTAAGCCCAGTGTCACATGCAAGTAGGAGGAGTAAGAAGGGTTCCTGGCAAATCCGGGTTATGGATTGCATTTAAAAAGGCCCCGTGGGAGTGCAATGGGCCCCTGTCTTGCTGCTTAGCAATAATGGTATGGGTTTAGGTTCTGCTGTGTGTACTGGTGGTTGACTGCCCCCCAGCCCAGAGTGTGCATGGAAAATTGTCTGGCAGCCTCCCTGACAGCAAGCAGTGATAGTGCCCATGAAGGGGACCTTGTTGGGCCCGCCCCTTTCACGGTTATCGCTTCTCGGCCTTTTGGCTAAGATCAAGTGTAGTATCTGTTCTTATCAGTTTAATATCTGATACGTCCCCTATCTGGGGACCATATATTAAATGGATTTTTGAGAACGGGGGCCGATTTCGAAGCTTGCTTCCGTCGCCCTATGCATTGACCCGATATGGCAGTATCTTCGGGTACAGTGCACCACCCCCTTACAGGGTTAAAAAGAAAGATTCCTACTTTCATTGCTACCTGCTTGCTGGCTAGCCAGCTAGCCAGCCCTGTGGGCCTTGCTGCTGCTGCTGCTGCTGCTGCTGCAGCCAAAAAACAAAAGGTGGTGCTGCTGCTGCTTCTGCTGCTTCTGCTTGTGTCTGGCCGCTGTTGGAGCGTCCAGGCACAGGACTTCTGCTGCTGCTGACTAAATGGCCTCCTTAATTGGATCATTTGAGTAGCCAGCACACCTGTGCAGGTAGGGCATGACATGATAGGCAGCTGCCTTGATAGCGGGTGGGTGCTGAATGTTCCTAATTGACAAAATAAGATTAATGCTTATGAAGAAATATAAAATCTCATCCCTTCCCCAATATCGCGCCACACCCCTACCCCTTAATTCCCTGGTTGAACTTGATGGACATATGTCTTTTTTCGACCGTACTAACTATGTAACTATGTAACATAACATGGGGGGGTCTCCTGGCTGTTCACACAGGTGTGTCATTGCTGTACATTGACCATGCATTGCTTCTGTGGTATTGCAAAGGCAAAGACAAATGCTTCCAGCCATCCATTGCACTAATGGATTGGTCATCAGCTGGCTGTCTATGTCCCGCATCAATATAGACCAAAGTACAGAGGGTTAGGCTATGCTATAGTGCACCTACCTGATGCATCAGAAGGTGCGAGGCCCTTGCTAAATTCTGTGCACAGACTTTGAGATCTATGCTTTAGACTGTATCTAAACCTGCTCCAACATGGACTGACATTCTGGCCTACTTTCAGCCGATGCGACTTGTCTGTCGCTGAACAGTCGCTTTTTATGTATTCAGCACCTATGTATAATGTTGTAAAAATGCTCTAGAAGCTAAAGTCGCAGAAATGTCACACATATTTGGCCTGCAACTTTCTGTGCGACAAATTCAGACAGGAAAAATCAGTATAAATCCTTAGAAAATTATCCCCCAGTGTCTCCATCTGCTGGCGGTATTGAATAAGCATTGCTGCACTGATGGGGTATGCATTAGACGAAAAAAAAGAAGAAAAAGAAGAATAATACGCCCAGAAAAGAGGCGAAAAGGAGAAAAACGTAAAAAAACGTGAAAAAAAAGTAAGAGGAAGAGAAGGGAAAAAAAGGTGGAAATGGGTTTAAAAGTGATTTCGGCGGAGAAATATATATATATATATATATATATATATATATATATATATATATACGCGCACACACACACATATATATAAACGTATTCTCCGTTGAGATATTGCAGCCGCTGCTGTGTCCAGGCCCAGGAGCCTTAGCACTGTGCTGTGATGTCACTCAATACCACTGACATCACTAGGTGTAAACAACATCTCTCCTTTGCTGTGTATGTGACTATGGAGCTGTTTGGTGATGTCGTCTATTATGGCCTTCATAGAAGCAACAGGAGATTGTTGCATCCATCTAGAACCCTCAGAACTACAGTGCTATGATGTCACTCACTTCCACAGGCCTTGCAGAGTGTAAACAACAACAACCCAGCTTTGTTGTGTATGTAACCATAGGGATTGTGATGTCACCTAGAACCTTCACAGCAGCGACAGCTTTATGAGGAGCATCAGCACTGCTCTGCCTGAGCAGAACCATCACCGCCATAGGTTGTCAAATAACCCGGATTTAACCCACACAGGTAAGTCCAATGGGGTGCAGGCATGTCCTCTATGCTTACAGCTTCCCGTGGGTGTTGGTTTGATACCGTTTGGGGACAGCCAAGGAGGCATCTGCAGGCAACAAAGGTAGGTGTGTGCTTGTGTGTGTGTTTCCTATGCAGATCCTAAGCCCAGTGTCACATGCAAGTAGGAGGAGTAAGAAGGGTTCCTGGCAAATCCGGGTTATGGATTGCATTTAAAAAGGCCCCGTGGGAGTGCAATGGGCCCCTGTCTTGCTGCTTAGCAATAATGGTATGGGTTTAGGTTCTGCTGTGTGTACTGGTGGTTGACTGCCCCCCAGCCCAGAGTGTGCATGGAAAATTGTCTGGCAGCCTCCCTGACAGCAAGCAGTGATAGTGCCCATGAAGGGGACCTTGTTGGGCCCGCCCCTTTCACGGTTATCGCTTCTCGGCCTTTTGGCTAAGATCAAGTGTAGTATCTGTTCTTATCAGTTTAATATCTGATACGTCCCCTATCTGGGGACCATATATTAAATGGATTTTTGAGAACGGGGGCCGATTTCGAAGCTTGCTTCCGTCGCCCTATGCATTGACCCGATATGGCAGTATCTTCGGGTACAGTGCACCACCCCCTTACAGGGTTAAAAAGAAAGATTCCTACTTTCATTGCTACCTGCTTGCTGGCTAGCCAGCTAGCCAGCCCTGTGGGCCTTGCTGCTGCTGCTGCTGCTGCTGCAGCCAAAAAACAAAAGGTGGTGCTGCTGCTGCTTCTGCTGCTTCTGCTTGTGTCTGGCCGCTGTTGGAGCGTCCAGGCACAGGACTTCTGCTGCTGCTGACTAAATGGCCTCCTTAATTGGATCATTTGAGTAGCCAGCACACCTGTGCAGGTAGGGCATGACATGATAGGCAGCTGCCTTGATAGCGGGTGGGTGCTGAATGTTCCTAATTGACAAAATAAGATTAATGCTTATGAAGAAATATAAAATCTCATCCCTTCCCCAATATCGCGCCACACCCCTACCCCTTAATTCCCTGGTTGAACTTGATGGACATATGTCTTTTTTCGACCGTACTAACTATGTAACTATGTAACATAACATGGGGGGGTCTCCTGGCTGTTCACACAGGTGTGTCATTGCTGTACATTGACCATGCATTGCTTCTGTGGTATTGCAAAGGCAAAGACAAATGCTTCCAGCCATCCATTGCACTAATGGATTGGTCATCAGCTGGCTGTCTATGTCCCGCATCAATATAGACCAAAGTACAGAGGGTTAGGCTATGCTATAGTGCACCTACCTGATGCATCAGAAGGTGCGAGGCCCTTGCTAAATTCTGTGCACAGACTTTGAGATCTATGATTTAGACTGTATCTAAACCTGCTCCAACATGGACTGACATTCTGGCCTACTTTCAGCCGATGCGACTTGTCTGTCGCTGAACAGTCGCTTTTTATGTATTCAGCACCTATGTATAATGTTGTAAAAATGCTCTAGAAGCTAAAGTCGCAGAAATGTCACACATATTTGGCCTGCAACTTTCTGTGCGACAAATTCAGACAGGAAAAATCAGTATAAATCCTTAGAAAATTATCCCCCAGTGTCTCCATCTGCTGGCGGTATTGAATAAGCATTGCTGCACTGATGGGGTATGCATTAGACGAAAAAAAAGAAGAAAAAGAAGAATAATACGCCCAGAAAAGAGGCGAAAAGGAGAAAAACGTAAAAAAACGTGAAAAAAAAGTAAGAGGAAGAGAAGGGAAAAAAAGGTGGAAATGGGTTTAAAAGTGATTTCGGCGGAGAAATATATATATATATATATATATATATATATATATATATATATATATACGCGCACACACACACATATATATAAACGTATTCTCCGTTGAGATATTGCAGCCGCTGCTGTGTCCAGGCCCAGGAGCCTTAGCACTGTGCTGTGATGTCACTCAATACCACTGACATCACTAGGTGTAAACAACATCTCTCCTTTGCTGTGTATGTGACTATGGAGCTGTTTGGTGATGTCGTCTATTATGGCCTTCATAGAAGCAACAGGAGATTGTTGCATCCATCTAGAACCCTCAGAACTACAGTGCTATGATGTCACTCACTTCCACAGGCCTTGCAGAGTGTAAACAACAACAACCCAGCTTTGTTGTGTATGTAACCATAGGGATTGTGATGTCACCTAGAACCTTCACAGCAGCGACAGCTTTATGAGGAGCATCAGCACTGCTCTGCCTGAGCAGAACCATCACCGCCATAGGTTGTCAAATAACCCGGATTTAACCCACACAGGTAAGTCCAATGGGGTGCAGGCATGTCCTCTATGCTTACAGCTTCCCGTGGGTGTTGGTTTGATACCGTTTGGGGACAGCCAAGGAGGCATCTGCAGGCAACAAAGATAGGTGTGTGCTTGTGTGTGTGTTTCCTATGCAGATCCTAAGCCCAGTGTCACATGCAAGTAGGAGGAGTAAGAAGGGTTCCTGGCAAATCCGGGTTATGGATTGCATTTAAAAAGGCCCCGTGGGAGTGCAATGGGCCCCTGTCTTGCTGCTTAGCAATAATGGTATGGGTTTAGGTTCTGCTGTGTGTACTGGTGGTTGACTGCCCCCCAGCCCAGAGTGTGCATGGAAAATTGTCTGGCAGCCTCCCTGACAGCAAGCAGTGATAGTGCCCATGAAGGGGACCTTGTTGGGCCCGCCCCTTTCACGGTTATCGCTTCTCGGCCTTTTGGCTAAGATCAAGTGTAGTATCTGTTCTTATCAGTTTAATATCTGATACGTCCCCTATCTGGGGACCATATATTAAATGGATTTTTGAGAACGGGGGCCGATTTCGAAGCTTGCTTCCGTCGCCCTATGCATTGACCCGATATGGCAGTATCTTCGGGTACAGTGCACCACCCCCTTACAGGGTTAAAAAGAAAGATTCCTACTTTCATTGCTACCTGCTTGCTGGCTAGCCAGCTAGCCAGCCCTGTGCCTTGCTGCTGCTGCTGCTGCTGCTGCAGCCAAAAAACAAAAGGTGGTGCTGCTGCTGCTTCTGCTGCTTCTGCTTGTGTCTGGCCGCTGTTGGAGCGTCCAGGCACAGGACTTCTGCTGCTGCTGACTAAATGGCCTCCTTAATTGGATCATTTGAGTAGCCAGCACACCTGTGCAGGTAGGGCATGACATGATAGGCAGCTGCCTTGATAGCGGGTGGGTGCTGAATGTTCCTAATTGACAAAATAAGATTAATGCTTATGAAGAAATATAAAATCTCATCCCTTCCCCAATATCGCGCCACACCCCTACCCCTTAATTCCCTGGTTGAACTTGATGGACATATGTCTTTTTTCGACCGTACTAACTATGTAACTATGTAACATAACATGGGGGGGGGGTCTCCTGGCTGTTCACACAGGTGTGTCATTGCTGTACATTGACCATGCATTGCTTCTGTGGTATTGCAAAGGCAAAGACAAATGCTTCCAGCCATCCATTGCACTAATGGATTGGTCATCAGCTGGCTGTCTATGTCCCGCATCAATATAGACCAAAGTACAGAGGTTAGGCTATGCTATAGTGCACCTACCTGATGCATCAGAAGGTGCGAGGCCCTTGCTAAATTCTGTGCACAGACTTTGAGATCTATGCTTTAGACTGTATCTAAACCTGCTCCAACATGGACTGACATTCTGGCCTACTTTCAGCCGATGCGACTTGTCTGTCGCTGAACAGTCGCTTTTTATGTATTCAGCACCTATGTATAATGTTGTAAAAATGCTCTAGAAGCTAAAGTCGCAGAAATGTCACACATATTTGGCCTGCAACTTTCTGTGCGACAAATTCAGACAGGAAAAATCAGTATAAATCCTTAGAAAATTATCCCCCAGTGTCTCCATCTGCTGGCGGTATTGAATAAGCATTGCTGCACTGATGGGGTATGCATTAGACGAAAAAAAAGAAGAAAAAGAAGAATAATACGCCCAGAAAAGAGGCGAAAAGGAGAAAAACGTAAAAAAACGTGAAAAAAAAGTAAGAGGAAGAGAAGGGAAAAAAAGGTGGAAATGGGTTTAAAAGTGATTTCGGCGGAGAAATATATATATATATATATATATATATATATATATATATATATATACGCGCACACACACACATATATATAAACGTATTCTCCGTTGAGATATTGCAGCCGCTGCTGTGTCCAGGCCCAGGAGCCTTAGCACTGTGCTGTGATGTCACTCAATACCACTGACATCACTAGGTGTAAACAACATCTCTCCTTTGCTGTGTATGTGACTATGGAGCTGTTTGGTGATGTCGTCTATTATGGCCTTCATAGAAGCAACAGGAGATTGTTGCATCCATCTAGAACCCTCAGAACTACAGTGCTATGATGTCACTCACTTCCACAGGCCTTGCAGAGTGTAAACAACAACAACCCAGCTTTGTTGTGTATGTAACCATAGGGATTGTGATGTCACCTAGAACCTTCACAGCAGCGACAGCTTTATGAGGAGCATCAGCACTGCTCTGCCTGAGCAGAACCATCACCGCCATAGGTTGTCAAATAACCCGGATTTAACCCACACAGGTAAGTCCAATGGGGTGCAGGCATGTCCTCTATGCTTACAGCTTCCCGTGGGTGTTGGTTTGATACCGTTTGGGGACAGCCAAGGAGGCATCTGCAGGCAACAAAGGTAGGTGTGTGCTTGTGTGTGTGTTTCCTATGCAGATCCTAAGCCCAGTGTCACATGCAAGTAGGAGGAGTAAGAAGGGTTCCTGGCAAATCCGGGTTATGGATTGCATTTAAAAAGGCCCCGTGGGAGTGCAATGGGCCCCTGTCTTGCTGCTTAGCAATAATGGTATGGGTTTAGGTTCTGCTGTGTGTACTGGTGGTTGACTGCCCCCCAGCCCAGAGTGTGCATGGAAAATTGTCTGGCAGCCTCCCTGACAGCAAGCAGTGATAGTGCCCATGAAGGGGACCTTGTTGGGCCCGCCCCTTTCACGGTTATCGCTTCTCGGCCTTTTGGCTAAGATCAAGTGTAGTATCTGTTCTTATCAGTTTAATATCTGATACGTCCCCTATCTGGGGACCATATATTAAATGGATTTTTGAGAACGGGGGCCGATTTCGAAGCTTGCTTCCGTCGCCCTATGCATTGACCCGATATGGCAGTATCTTCGGGTACAGTGCACCACCCCCTTACAGGGTTAAAAAGAAAGATTCCTACTTTCATTGCTACCTGCTTGCTGGCTAGCCAGCTAGCCAGCCCTGTGGGCCTTGCTGCTGCTGCTGCTGCTGCTGCAGCCAAAAAACAAAAGGTGGTGCTGCTGCTGCTTCTGCTGCTTCTGCTTGTGTCTGGCCGCTGTTGGAGCGTCCAGGCACAGGACTTCTGCTGCTGCTGACTAAATGGCCTCCTTAATTGGATCATTTGAGTAGCCAGCACACCTGTGCAGGTAGGGCATGACATGATAGGCAGCTGCCTTGATAGCGGGTGGGTGCTGAATGTTCCTAATTGACAAAATAAGATTAATGCTTATGAAGAAATATAAAATCTCATCCCTTCCCCAATATCGCGCCACACCCCTACCCCTTAATTCCCTGGTTGAACTTGATGGACATATGTCTTTTTTCGACCGTACTAACTATGTAACTATGTAACATAACATGGGGGGGTCTCCTGGCTGTTCTCACAGGTGTGTCATTGCTGTACATTGACTATGCATTGCTTCTGTGGTATTGCAAAGGCAAAGACAAATGCTTCCAGCCGTCCATTGCACTAATGGATTGGTCATCAGCTGGCTGTCTATGTCCCGCATCAATATAGACCAAAGTACAGAGGGTTAGGCTATGCTATAGTGCACCTACCTGATGCATCAGAAGGTGCGAGGCCCTTGCTAAATTCTGTGCACAGACTTTGAGATCTATGCTTTAGACTGTATCTAAACCTGCTCCAACATGGACTGACATTCTGGCCTACTTTCAGCCGATGCGACTTGTCTGTCGCTGAACAGTCGCTTTTTATGTATTCAGCACCTATGTATAATGTTGTAAAAATGCTCTAGAAGCTAAAGTCGCAGAAATGTCACACATATTTGGCCTGCAACTTTCTGTGCGACAAATTCAGACAGGAAAAATCAGTATAAATCCTTAGAAAATTATCCCCCAGTGTCTCCATCTGCTGGCGGTATTGAATAAGCATTGCTGCACTGATGGGGTATGCATTAGACGAAAAAAAAGAAGAAAAAGAAGAATAATACGCCCAGAAAAGAGGCGAAAAGGAGAAAAACGTAAAAAAACGTGAAAAAAAAGTAAGAGGAAGAGAAGGGAAAAAAAGGTGGAAATGGGTTTAAAAGTGATTTCGGCGGAGAAATATATATATATATATATATATATATATATATATATATATATATATATATACGCGCACACACACACATATATATAAACGTATTCTCCGTTGAGATATTGCAGCCGCTGCTGTGTCCAGGCCCAGGAGCCTTAGCACTGTGCTGTGATGTCACTCAATACCACTGACATCACTAGGTGTAAACAACATCTCTCCTTTGCTGTGTATGTGACTATGGAGCTGTTTGGTGATGTCGTCTATTATGGCCTTCATAGAAGCAACAGGAGATTGTTGCATCCATCTAGAACCCTCAGAACTACAGTGCTATGATGTCACTCACTTCCACAGGCCTTGCAGAGTGTAAACAACAACAACCCAGCTTTGTTGTGTATGTAACCATAGGGATTGTGATGTCACCTAGAACCTTCACAGCAGCGACAGCTTTATGAGGAGCATCAGCACTGCTCTGCCTGAGCAGAACCATCACCGCCATAGGTTGTCAAATAACCCGGATTTAACCCACACAGGTAAGTCCAATGGGGTGCAGGCATGTCCTCTATGCTTACAGCTTCCCGTGGGTGTTGGTTTGATACCGTTTGGGGACAGCCAAGGAGGCATCTGCAGGCAACAAAGGTAGGTGTGTGCTTGTGTGTGTGTTTCCTATGCAGATCCTAAGCCCAGTGTCACATGCAAGTAGGAGGAGTAAGAAGGGTTCCTGGCAAATCCGGGTTATGGATTGCATTTAAAAAGGCCCCGTGGGAGTGCAATGGGCCCCTGTCTTGCTGCTTAGCAATAATGGTATGGGTTTAGGTTCTGCTGTGTGTACTGGTGGTTGACTGCCCCCCAGCCCAGAGTGTGCATGGAAAATTGTCTGGCAGCCTCCCTGACAGCAAGCAGTGATAGTGCCCATGAAGGGGACCTTGTTGGGCCCGCCCCTTTCACGGTTATCGCTTCTCGGCCTTTTGGCTAAGATCAAGTGTAGTATCTGTTCTTATCAGTTTAATATCTGATACGTCCCCTATCTGGGGACCATATATTAAATGGATTTTTGAGAACGGGGGCCGATTTCGAAGCTTGCTTCCGTCGCCCTATGCATTGACCCGATATGGCAGTATCTTCGGGTACAGTGCACCACCCCCTTACAGGGTTAAAAAGAAAGATTCCTACTTTCATTGCTACCTGCTTGCTGGCTAGCCAGCTAGCCAGCCCTGTGGGCCTTGCTGCTGCTGCTGCTGCTGCTGCAGCCAAAAAACAAAAGGTGGTGCTGCTGCTGCTTCTGCTGCTTCTGCTTGTGTCTGGCCGCTGTTGGAGCGTCCAGGCACAGGACTTCTGCTGCTGCTGACTAAATGGCCTCCTTAATTGGATCATTTGAGTAGCCAGCACACCTGTGCAGGTAGGGCATGACATGATAGGCAGCTGCCTTGATAGCGGGTGGGTGCTGAATGTTCCTAATTGACAAAATAAGATTAATGCTTATGAAGAAATATAAAATCTCATCCCTTCCCCAATATCGCGCCACACCCCTACCCCTTAATTCCCTGGTTGAACTTGATGGACATATGTCTTTTTTCGACCGTACTAACTATGTAACTATGTAACATAACATGGGGGGGTCTCCTGGCTGTTCACACAGGTGTGTCATTGCTGTACATTGACCATGCATTGCTTCTGTGGTATTGCAAAGGCAAAGACAAATGCTTCCAGCCATCCATTGCACTAATGGATTGGTCATCAGCTGGCTGTCTATGTCCCGCATCAATATAGACCAAAGTACAGAGGGTTAGGCTATGCTATAGTGCACCTACCTGATGCATCAGAAGGTGCGAGGCCCTTGCTAAATTCTGTGCACAGACTTTGAGATCTATGCTTTAGACTGTATCTAAACCTGCTCCAACATGGACTGACATTCTGGCCTACTTTCAGCCGATGCGACTTGTCTGTCGCTGAACAGTCGCTTTTTATGTATTCAGCACCTATGTATAATGTTGTAAAAATGCTCTAGAAGCTAAAGTCGCAGAAATGTCACACATATTTGGCCTGCAACTTTCTGTGCGACAAATTCAGACAGGAAAAATCAGTATAAATCCTTAGAAAATTATCCCCCAGTGTCTCCATCTGCTGGCGGTATTGAATAAGCATTGCTGCACTGATGGGGTATGCATTAGACGAAAAAAAAGAAGAAAAAGAAGAATAATACGCCCAGAAAAGAGGCGAAAAGGAGAAAAACTTAAAAAAACGTGAAAAAAAAGTAAGAGGAAGAGAAGGGAAAAAAAGGTGGAAATGGGTTTAAAAGTGATTTCGGCGGAGAAATATATATATATATATATATATATATATATATATATATATATATACGCGCACACACACACATATATATAAACGTATTCTCCGTTGAGATATTGCAGCCGCTGCTGTGTCCAGGCCCAGGAGCCTTAGCACTGTGCTGTGATGTCACTCAATACCACTGACATCACTAGGTGTAAACAACATCTCTCCTTTGCTGTGTATGTGACTATGGAGCTGTTTGGTGATGTCGTCTATTATGGCCTTCATAGAAGCAACAGGAGATTGTTGCATCCATCTAGAACCCTCAGAACTACAGTGCTATGATGTCACTCACTTCCACAGGCCTTGCAGAGTGTAAACAACAACAACCCAGCTTTGTTGTGTATGTAACCATAGGGATTGTGATGTCACCTAGAACCTTCACAGCAGCGACAGCTTTATGAGGAGCATCAGCACTGCTCTGCCTGAGCAGAACCATCACCGCCATAGGTTGTCAAATAACCCGGATTTAACCCACACAGGTAAGTCCAATGGGGTGCAGGCATGTCCTCTATGCTTACAGCTTCCCGTGGGTGTTGGTTTGATACCGTTTGGGGACAGCCAAGGAGGCATCTGCAGGCAACAAAGGTAGGTGTGTGCTTGTGTGTGTGTTTCCTATGCAGATCCTAAGCCCAGTGTCACATGCAAGTAGGAGGAGTAAGAAGGGTTCCTGGCAAATCCGGGTTATGGATTGCATTTAAAAAGGCCCCGTGGGAGTGCAATGGGCCCCTGTCTTGCTGCTTAGCAATAATGGTATGGGTTTAGGTTCTGCTGTGTGTACTGGTGGTTGACTGCCCCCCAGCCCAGAGTGTGCATGGAAAATTGTCTGGCAGCCTCCCTGACAGCAAGCAGTGATAGTGCCCATGAAGGGGACCTTGTTGGGCCTGCCCCTTTCACGGTTATCGCTTCTCGGCCTTTTGGCTAAGATCAAGTGTAGTATCTGTTCTTATCAGTTTAATATCTGATACGTCCCCTATCTGGGGACCATATATTAAATGGATTTTTGAGAACGGGGGCCGATTTCGAAGCTTGCTTCCGTCGCCCTATGCATTGACCCGATATGGCAGTATCTTCGGGTACAGTGCACCACCCCCTTACAGGGTTAAAAAGAAAGATTCCTACTTTCATTGCTACCTGCTTGCTGGCTAGCCAGCTAGCCAGCCCTGTGGGCCTTGCTGCTGCTGCTGCTGCTGCTGCAGCCAAAAAACAAAAGGTGGTGCTGCTGCTGCTTCTGCTGCTTCTGCTTGTGTCTGGCCGCTGTTGGAGCGTCCAGGCACAGGACTTCTGCTGCTGCTGACTAAATGGCCTCCTTAATTGGATCATTTGAGTAGCCAGCACACCTGTGCAGGTAGGGCATGACATGATAGGCAGCTGCCTTGATAGCGGGTGGGTGCTGAATGTTCCTAATTGACAAAATAAGATTAATGCTTATGAAGAAATATAAAATCTCATCCCTTCCCCAATATCGCGCCACACCCCTACCCCTTAATTCCCTGGTTGAACTTGATGGACATATGTCTTTTTTCGACCGTACTAACTATGTAACTATGTAACATAACATGGGGGGGTCTCCTGGCTGTTCACACAGGTGTGTCATTGCTGTACATTGACCATGCATTGCTTCTGTGGTATTGCAAAGGCAAAGACAAATGCTTCCAGCCATCCATTGCACTAATGGATTGGTCATCAGCTGGCTGTCTATGTCCCGCATCAATATAGACCAAAGTACAGAGGGTTAGGCTATGCTATAGTGCACCTACCTGATGCATCAGAAGGTGCGAGGCCCTTGCTAAATTCTGTGCACAGACTTTGAGATCTATGCTTTAGACTGTATCTAAACCTGCTCCAACATGGACTGACATTCTGGCCTACTTTCAGCCGATGCGACTTGTCTGTCGCTGAACAGTCGCTTTTTATGTATTCAGCACCTATGTATAATGTTGTAAAAATGCTCTAGAAGCTAAAGTCGCAGAAATGTCACACATATTTGGCCTGCAACTTTCTGTGCGACAAATTCAGACAGGAAAAATCAGTATAAATCCTTAGAAAATTATCCCCCAGTGTCTCCATCTGCTGGCGGTATTGAATAAGCATTGCTGCACTGATGGGGTATGCATTAGACGAAAAAAAAGAAGAAAAAGAAGAATAATACGCCCAGAAAAGAGGCGAAAAGGAGAAAAACGTAAAAAAACGTGAAAAAAAAGTAAGAGGAAGAGAAGGGAAAAAAAGGTGGAAATGGGTTTAAAAGTGATTTCGGCGGAGAAATATATATATATATATATATATATATATATATATATATATATATATATATACGCGCACACACACACATATATATAAACGTATTCTCCGTTGAGATATTGCAGCCGCTGCTGTGTCCAGGCCCAGGAGCCTTAGCACTGTGCTGTGATGTCACTCAATACCACTGACATCACTAGGTGTAAACAACATCTCTCCTTTGCTGTGTATGTGACTATGGAGCTGTTTGGTGATGTCGTCTATTATGGCCTTCATAGAAGCAACAGGAGATTGTTGCATCCATCTAGAACCCTCAGAACTACAGTGCTATGATGTCACTCACTTCCACAGGCCTTGCAGAGTGTAAACAACAACAACCCAGCTTTGTTGTGTATGTAACCATAGGGATTGTGATGTCACCTAGAACCTTCACAGCAGCGACAGCTTTATGAGGAGCATCAGCACTGCTCTGCCTGAGCAGAACCATCACCGCCATAGGTTGTCAAATAACCCGGATTTAACCCACACAGGTAAGTCCAATGGGGTGCAGGCATGTCCTCTATGCTTACAGCTTCCCGTGGGTGTTGGTTTGATACCGTTTGGGGACAGCCAAGGAGGCATCTGCAGGCAACAAAGGTAGGTGTGTGCTTGTGTGTGTGTTTCCTATGCAGATCCTAAGCCCAGTGTCACATGCAAGTAGGAGGAGTAAGAAGGGTTCCTGGCAAATCCGGGTTATGGATTGCATTTAAAAAGGCCCCGTGGGAGTGCAATGGGCCCCTGTCTTGCTGCTTAGCAATAATGGTATGGGTTTAGGTTCTGCTGTGTGTACTGGTGGTTGACTGCCCCCCAGCCCAGAGTGTGCATGGAAAATTGTCTGGCAGCCTCCCTGACAGCAAGCAGTGATAGTGCCCATGAAGGGGACCTTGTTGGGCCCGCCCCTTTCACGGTTATCGCTTCTCGGCCTTTTGGCTAAGATCAAGTGTAGTATCTGTTCTTATCAGTTTAATATCTGATACGTCCCCTATCTGGGGACCATATATTAAATGGATTTTTGAGAACGGGGGCCGATTTCGAAGCTTGCTTCCGTCGCCCTATGCATTGACCCGATATGGCAGTATCTTCGGGTACAGTGCACCACCCCCTTACAGGGTTAAAAAGAAAGATTCCTACTTTCATTGCTACCTGCTTGCTGGCTAGCCAGCTAGCCAGCCCTGTGGGCCTTGCTGCTGCTGCTGCTGCTGCTGCAGCCAAAAAACAAAAGGTGGTGCTGCTGCTGCTTCTGCTGCTTCTGCTTGTGTCTGGCCGCTGTTGGAGCGTCCAGGCACAGGACTTCTGCTGCTGCTGACTAAATGGCCTCCTTAATTGGATCATTTGAGTAGCCAGCACACCTGTGCAGGTAGGGCATGACATGATAGGCAGCTGCCTTGATAGCGGGTGGGTGCTGAATGTTCCTAATTGACAAAATAAGATTAATGCTTATGAAGAAATATAAAATCTCATCCCTTCCCCAATATCGCGCCACACCCCTACCCCTTAATTCCCTGGTTGAACTTGATGGACATATGTCTTTTTTCGACCGTACTAACTATGTAACTATGTAACATAACATGGGGGGGTCTCCTGGCTGTTCACACAGGTGTGTCATTGCTGTACATTGACCATGCATTGCTTCTGTGGTATTGCAAAGGCAAAGACAAATGCTTCCAGCCATCCATTGCACTAATGGATTGGTCATCAGCTGGCTGTCTATGTCCCGCATCAATATAGACCAAAGTACAGAGGGTTAGGCTATGCTATAGTGCACCTACCTGATGCATCAGAAGGTGCGAGGCCCTTGCTAAATTCTGTGCACAGACTTTGAGATCTATGCTTTAGACTGTATCTAAACCTGCTCCAACATGGACTGACATTCTGGCCTACTTTCAGCCGATGCGACTTGTCTGTCGCTGAACAGTCGCTTTTTATGTATTCAGCACCTATGTATAATGTTGTAAAAATGCTCTAGAAGCTAAAGTCGCAGAAATGTCACACATATTTGGCCTGCAACTTTCTGTGCGACAAATTCAGACAGGAAAAATCAGTATAAATCCTTAGAAAATTATCCCCCAGTGTCTCCATCTGCTGGCGGTATTGAATAAGCATTGCTGCACTGATGGGGTATGCATTAGACGAAAAAAAAGAAGAAAAAGAAGAATAATACGCCCAGAAAAGAGGCGAAAAGGAGAAAAACGTAAAAAAACGTGAAAAAAAAGTAAGAGGAAGAGAAGGGAAAAAAAGGTGGAAATGGGTTTAAAAGTGATTTCGGCGGAGAAATATATATATATATATATATATATATATATATATATATATATATATATATATACGCGCACACACACACATATATATAAACGTATTCTCCGTTGAGATATTGCAGCCGCTGCTGTGTCCAGGCCCAGGAGCCTTAGCACTGTGCTGTGATGTCACTCAATACCACTGACATCACTAGGTGTAAACAACATCTCTCCTTTGCTGTGTATGTGACTATGGAGCTGTTTGGTGATGTCGTCTATTATGGCCTTCATAGAAGCAACAGGAGATTGTTGCATCCATCTAGAACCCTCAGAACTACAGTGCTATGATGTCACTCACTTCCACAGGCCTTGCAGAGTGTAAACAACAACAACCCAGCTTTGTTGTGTATGTAACCATAGGGATTGTGATGTCACCTAGAACCTTCACAGCAGCGACAGCTTTATGAGGAGCATCAGCACTGCTCTGCCTGAGCAGAACCATCACCGCCATAGGTTGTCAAATAACCCGGATTTAACCCACACAGGTAAGTCCAATGGGGTGCAGGCATGTCCTCTATGCTTACAGCTTCCCGTGGGTGTTGGTTTGATACCGTTTGGGGACAGCCAAGGAGGCATCTGCAGGCAACAAAGGTAGGTGTGTGCTTGTGTGTGTGTTTCCTATGCAGATCCTAAGCCCAGTGTCACATGCAAGTAGGAGGAGTAAGAAGGGTTCCTGGCAAATCCGGGTTATGGATTGCATTTAAAAAGGCCCCGTGGGAGTGCAATGGGCCCCTGTCTTGCTGCTTAGCAATAATGGTATGGGTTTAGGTTCTGCTGTGTGTACTGGTGGTTGACTGCCCCCCAGCCCAGAGTGTGCATGGAAAATTGTCTGGCAGCCTCCCTGACAGCAAGCAGTGATAGTGCCCATGAAGGGGACCTTGTTGGGCCCGCCCCTTTCACGGTTATCGCTTCTCGGCCTTTTGGCTAAGATCAAGTGTAGTATCTGTTCTTATCAGTTTAATATCTGATACGTCCCCTATCTGGGGACCATATATTAAATGGATTTTTGAGAACGGGGGCCGATTTCGAAGCTTGCTTCCGTCGCCCTATGCATTGACCCGATATGGCAGTATCTTCGGGTACAGTGCACCACCTCCTTACAGGGTTAAAAAGAAAGATTCCTACTTTCATTGCTACCTGCTTGCTGGCTAGCCAGCTAGCCAGCCCTGTGGGCCTTGCTGCTGCTGCTGCTGCTGCTGCAGCCAAAAAACAAAAGGTGGTGCTGCTGCTGCTTCTGCTGCTTCTGCTTGTGTCTGGCCGCTGTTGGAGCGTCCAGGCACAGGACTTCTGCTGCTGCTGACTAAATGGCCTCCTTAATTGGATCATTTGAGTAGCCAGCACACCTGTGCAGGTAGGGCATGACATGATAGGCAGCTGCCTTGATAGCGGGTGGGTGCTGAATGTTCCTAATTGACAAAATAAGATTAATGCTTATGAAGAAATATAAAATCTCATCCCTTCCCCAATATCGCGCCACACCCCTACCCCTTAATTCCCTGGTTGAACTTGATGGACATATGTCTTTTTTCGACCGTACTAACTATGTAACTATGTAACATAACATGGGGGGGTCTCCTGGCTGTTCACACAGGTGTGTCATTGCTGTACATTGACCATGCATTGCTTCTGTGGTATTGCAAAGGCAAAGACAAATGCTTCCAGCCATCCATTGCACTAATGGATTGGTCATCAGCTGGCTGTCTATGTCCCGCATCAATATAGACCAAAGTACAGAGGGTTAGGCTATGCTATAGTGCACCTACCTGATGCATCAGAAGGTGCGAGGCCCTTGCTAAATTCTGTGCACAGACTTTGAGATCTATGCTTTAGACTGTATCTAAACCTGCTCCAACATGGACTGACATTCTGGCCTACTTTCAGCCGATGCGACTTGTCTGTCGCTGAACAGTCGCTTTTTATGTATTCAGCACCTATGTATAATGTTGTAAAAATGCTCTAGAAGCTAAAGTCGCAGAAATGTCACACATATTTGGCCTGCAACTTTCTGTGCGACAAATTCAGACAGGAAAAATCAGTATAAATCCTTAGAAAATTATCCCCCAGTGTCTCCATCTGCTGGCGGTATTGAATAAGCATTGCTGCACTGATGGGGTATGCATTAGACGAAAAAAAAGAAGAAAAAGAAGAATAATACGCCCAGAAAAGAGGCGAAAAGGAGAAAAACGTAAAAAAACGTGAAAAAAAAGTAAGAGGAAGAGAAGGGAAAAAAAGGTGGAAATGGGTTTAAAAGTGATTTCGGCGGAGAAATATATATATATATATATATATATATATATATATATATATATATATATACGCGCACACACACACATATATATAAACGTATTCTCCGTTGAGATATTGCAGCCGCTGCTGTGTCCAGGCCCAGGAGCCTTAGCACTGTGCTGTGATGTCACTCAATACCACTGACATCACTAGGTGTAAACAACATCTCTCCTTTGCTGTGTATGTGACTATGGAGCTGTTTGGTGATGTCGTCTATTATGGCCTTCATAGAAGCAACAGGAGATTGTTGCATCCATCTAGAACCCTCAGAACTACAGTGCTATGATGTCACTCACTTCCACAGGCCTTGCAGAGTGTAAACAACAACAACCCAGCTTTGTTGTGTATGTAACCATAGGGATTGTGATGTCACCTAGAACCTTCACAGCAGCGACAGCTTTATGAGGAGCATCAGCACTGCTCTGCCTGAGCAGAACCATCACCGCCATAGGTTGTCAAATAACCCGGATTTAACCCACACAGGTAAGTCCAATGGGGTGCAGGCATGTCCTCTATGCTTACAGCTTCCCGTGGGTGTTGGTTTGATACCGTTTGGGGACAGCCAAGGAGGCATCTGCAGGCAACAAAGGTAGGTGTGTGCTTGTGTGTGTGTTTCCTATGCAGATCCTAAGCCCAGTGTCACATGCAAGTAGGAGGAGTAAGAAGGGTTCCTGGCAAATCCGGGTTATGGATTGCATTTAAAAAGGCCCCGTGGGAGTGCAATGGGCCCCTGTCTTGCTGCTTAGCAATAATGGTATGGGTTTAGGTTCTGCTGTGTGTACTGGTGGTTGACTGCCCCCCAGCCCAGAGTGTGCATGGAAAATTGTCTGGCAGCCTCCCTGACAGCAAGCAGTGATAGTGCCCATGAAGGGGACCTTGTTGGGCCCGCCCCTTTCACGGTTATCGCTTCTCGGCCTTTTGGCTAAGATCAAGTGTAGTATCTGTTCTTATCAGTTTAATATCTGATACGTCCCCTATCTGGGGACCATATATTAAATGGATTTTTGAGAACGGGGGCCGATTTCGAAGCTTGCTTCCGTCGCCCTATGCATTGACCCGATATGGCAGTATCTTCGGGTACAGTGCACCACCCCCTTACAGGGTTAAAAAGAAAGATTCCTACTTTCATTGCTACCTGCTTGCTGGCTAGCCAGCTAGCCAGCCCTGTGGGCCTTGCTGCTGCTGCTGCTGCTGCTGCTGCAGCCAAAAAACAAAAGGTGGTGCTGCTGCTGCTTCTGCTGCTTCTGCTTGTGTCTGGCCGCTGTTGGAGCGTCCAGGCACAGGACTTCTGCTGCTGCTGACTAAATGGCCTCCTTAATTGGATCATTTGAGTAGCCAGCACACCTGTGCAGGTAGGGCATGACATGATAGGCAGCTGCCTTGATAGCGGGTGGGTGCTGAATGTTCCTAATTGACAAAATAAGATTAATGCTTATGAAGAAATATAAAATCTCATCCCTTCCCCAATATCGCGCCACACCCCTACCCCTTAATTCCCTGGTTGAACTTGATGGACATATGTCTTTTTTCGACCGTACTAACTATGTAACTATGTAACATAACATGGGGGGGTCTCCTGGCTGTTCACACAGGTGTGTCATTGCTGTACATTGACCATGCATTGCTTCTGTGGTATTGCAAAGGCAAAGACAAATGCTTCCAGCCATCCATTGCACTAATGGATTGGTCATCAGCTGGCTGTCTATGTCCCGCATCAATATAGACCAAAGTACAGAGGGTTAGGCTATGCTATAGTGCACCTACCTGATGCATCAGAAGGTGCGAGGCCCTTGCTAAATTCTGTGCACAGACTTTGAGATCTATGCTTTAGACTGTATCTAAACCTGCTCCAACATGGACTGACATTCTGGCCTACTTTCAGCCGATGCGACTTGTCTGTCGCTGAACAGTCGCTTTTTATGTATTCAGCACCTATGTATAATGTTGTAAAAATGCTCTAGAAGCTAAAGTCGCAGAAATGTCACACATATTTGGCCTGCAACTTTCTGTGCGACAAATTCAGACAGGAAAAATCAGTATAAATCCTTAGAAAATTATCCCCCAGTGTCTCCATCTGCTGGCGGTATTGAATAAGCATTGCTGCACTGATGGGGTATGCATTAGACGAAAAAAAAGAAGAAAAAGAAGAATAATACGCCCAGAAAAGAGGCGAAAAGGAGAAAAACGTAAAAAAACGTGAAAAAAAAGTAAGAGGAAGAGAAGGGAAAAAAAGGTGGAAATGGGTTTAAAAGTGATTTCGGCGGAGAAATATATATATATATATATATATATATATATATATATATATATATACGCGCACACACACACATATATATAAACGTATTCTCCGTTGAGATATTGCAGCCGCTGCTGTGTCCAGGCCCAGGAGCCTTAGCACTGTGCTGTGATGTCACTCAATACCACTGACATCACTAGGTGTAAACAACATCTCTCCTTTGCTGTGTATGTGACTATGGAGCTGTTTGGTGATGTCGTCTATTATGGCCTTCATAGAAGCAACAGGAGATTGTTGCATCCATCTAGAACCCTCAGAACTACAGTGCTATGATGTCACTCACTTCCACAGGCCTTGCAGAGTGTAAACAACAACAACCCAGCTTTGTTGTGTATGTAACCATAGGGATTGTGATGTCACCTAGAACCTTCACAGCAGCGACAGCTTTATGAGGAGCATCAGCACTGCTCTGCCTGAGCAGAACCATCACCGCCATAGGTTGTCAAATAACCCGGATTTAACCCACACAGGTAAGTCCAATGGGGTGCAGGCATGTCCTCTATGCTTACAGCTTCCCGTGGGTGTTGGTTTGATACCGTTTGGGGACAGCCAAGGAGGCATCTGCAGGCAACAAAGGTAGGTGTGTGCTTGTGTGTGTGTTTCCTATGCAGATCCTAAGCCCAGTGTCACATGCAAGTAGGAGGAGTAAGAAGGGTTCCTGGCAAATCCGGGTTATGGATTGCATTTAAAAAGGCCCCGTGGGAGTGCAATGGGCCCCTGTCTTGCTGCTTAGCAATAATGGTATGGGTTTAGGTTCTGCTGTGTGTACTGGTGGTTGACTGCCCCCCAGCCCAGAGTGTGCATGGAAAATTGTCTGGCAGCCTCCCTGACAGCAAGCAGTGATAGTGCCCATGAAGGGGACCTTGTTGGGCCCGCCCCTTTCACGGTTATCGCTTCTCGGCCTTTTGGCTAAGATCAAGTGTAGTATCTGTTCTTATCAGTTTAATATCTGATACGTCCCCTATCTGGGGACCATATATTAAATGGATTTTTGAGAACGGGGGCCGATTTCGAAGCTTGCTTCCGTCGCCCTATGCATTGACCCGATATGGCAGTATCTTCGGGTACAGTGCACCACCCCCTTACAGGGTTAAAAAGAAAGATTCCTACTTTCATTGCTACCTGCTTGCTGGCTAGCCAGCTAGCCAGCCCTGTGGGCCTTGCTGCTGCTGCTGCTGCTGCTGCAGCCAAAAAACAAAAGGTGGTGCTGCTGCTGCTTCTGCTGCTTCTGCTTGTGTCTGGCCGCTGTTGGAGCGTCCAGGCACAGGACTTCTGCTGCTGCTGACTAAATGGCCTCCTTAATTGGATCATTTGAGTAGCCAGCACACCTGTGCAGGTAGGGCATGACATGATAGGCAGCTGCCTTGATAGCGGGTGGGTGCTGAATGTTCCTAATTGACAAAATAAGATTAATGCTTATGAAGAAATATAAAATCTCATCCCTTCCCCAATATCGCGCCACACCCCTACCCCTTAATTCCCTGGTTGAACTTGATGGACATATGTCTTTTTTCGACCGTACTAACTATGTAACTATGTAACATAACATGGGGGGGTCTCCTGGCTGTTCACACAGGTGTGTCATTGCTGTACATTGACCATGCATTGCTTCTGTGGTATTGCAAAGGCAAAGACAAATGCTTCCAGCCATCCATTGCACTAATGGATTGGTCATCAGCTGGCTGTCTATGTCCCGCATCAATATAGACCAAAGTACAGAGGGTTAGGCTATGCTATAGTGCACCTACCTGATGCATCAGAAGGTGCGAGGCCCTTGCTAAATTCTGTGCACAGACTTTGAGATCTATGCTTTAGACTGTATCTAAACCTGCTCCAACATGGACTGACATTCTGGCCTACTTTCAGCCGATGCGACTTGTCTGTCGCTGAACAGTCGCTTTTTATGTATTCAGCACCTATGTATAATGTTGTAAAAATGCTCTAGAAGCTAAAGTCGCAGAAATGTCACACATATTTGGCCTGCAACTTTCTGTGCGACAAATTCAGACAGGAAAAATCAGTATAAATCCTTAGAAAATTATCCCCCAGTGTCTCCATCTGCTGGCGGTATTGAATAAGCATTGCTGCACTGATGGGGTATGCATTAGACGAAAAAAAAGAAGAAAAAGAAGAATAATACGCCCAGAAAAGAGGCGAAAAGGAGAAAAACGTAAAAAAACGTGAAAAAAAAGTAAGAGGAAGAGAAGGGAAAAAAAGGTGGAAATGGGTTTAAAAGTGATTTCGGCGGAGAAATATATATATATATATATATATATATATATATATATATATATATATATACGCGCACACACACACATATATATAAACGTATTCTCCGTTGAGATATTGCAGCCGCTGCTGTGTCCAGGCCCAGGAGCCTTAGCACTGTGCTGTGATGTCACTCAATACCACTGACATCACTAGGTGTAAACAACATCTCTCCTTTGCTGTGTATGTGACTATGGAGCTGTTTGGTGATGTCGTCTATTATGGCCTTCATAGAAGCAACAGGAGATTGTTGCATCCATCTAGAACCCTCAGAACTACAGTGCTATGATGTCACTCACTTCCACAGGCCTTGCAGAGTGTAAACAACAACAACCCAGCTTTGTTGTGTATGTAACCATAGGGATTGTGATGTCACCTAGAACCTTCACAGCAGCGACAGCTTTATGAGGAGCATCAGCACTGCTCTGCCTGAGCAGAACCATCACCGCCATAGGTTGTCAAATAACCCGGATTTAACCCACACAGGTAAGTCCAATGGGGTGCAGGCATGTCCTCTATGCTTACAGCTTCCCGTGGGTGTTGGTTTGATACCGTTTGGGGACAGCCAAGGAGGCATCTGCAGGCAACAAAGGTAGGTGTGTGCTTGTGTGTGTGTTTCCTATGCAGATCCTAAGCCCAGTGTCACATGCAAGTAGGAGGAGTAAGAAGGGTTCCTGGCAAATCCGGGTTATGGATTGCATTTAAAAAGGCCCCGTGGGAGTGCAATGGGCCCCTGTCTTGCTGCTTAGCAATAATGGTATGGGTTTAGGTTCTGCTGTGTGTACTGGTGGTTGACTGCCCCCCAGCCCAGAGTGTGCATGGAAAATTGTCTGGCAGCCTCCCTGACAGCAAGCAGTGATAGTGCCCATGAAGGGGACCTTGTTGGGCCCGCCCCTTTCACGGTTATCGCTTCTCGGCCTTTTGGCTAAGATCAAGTGTAGTATCTGTTCTTATCAGTTTAATATCTGATACGTCCCCTATCTGGGGACCATATATTAAATGGATTTTTGAGAACGGGGGCCGATTTCGAAGCTTGCTTCCGTCGCCCTATGCATTGACCCGATATGGCAGTATCTTCGGGTACAGTGCACCACCCCCTTACAGGGTTAAAAAGAAAGATTCCTACTTTCATTGCTACCTGCTTGCTGGCTAGCCAGCTAGCCAGCCCTGTGGGCCTTGCTGCTGCTGCTGCTGCTGCTGCAGCCAAAAAACAAAAGGTGGTGCTGCTGCTGCTTCTGCTGCTTCTGCTTGTGTCTGGCCGCTGTTGGAGCGTCCAGGCACAGGACTTCTGCTGCTGCTGACTAAATGGCCTCCTTAATTGGATCATTTGAGTAGCCAGCACACCTGTGCAGGTAGGGCATGACATGATAGGCAGCTGCCTTGATAGCGGGTGGGTGCTGAATGTTCCTAATTGACAAAATAAGATTAATGCTTATGAAGAAATATAAAATCTCATCCCTTCCCCAATATCGCGCCACACCCCTACCCCTTAATTCCCTGGTTGAACTTGATGGACATATGTCTTTTTTCGACCGTACTAACTATGTAACTATGTAACATAACATGGGGGGGTCTCCTGGCTGTTCACACAGGTGTGTCATTGCTGTACATTGACCATGCATTGCTTCTGTGGTATTGCAAAGGCAAAGACAAATGCTTCCAGCCATCCATTGCACTAATGGATTGGTCATCAGCTGGCTGTCTATGTCCCGCATCAATATAGACCAAAGTACAGAGGGTTAGGCTATGCTATAGTGCACCTACCTGATGCATCAGAAGGTGCGAGGCCCTTGCTAAATTCTGTGCACAGACTTTGAGATCTATGCTTTAGACTGTATCTAAACCTGCTCCAACATGGACTGACATTCTGGCCTACTTTCAGCCGATGCGACTTGTCTGTCGCTGAACAGTCGCTTTTTATGTATTCAGCACCTATGTATAATGTTGTAAAAATGCTCTAGAAGCTAAAGTCGCAGAAATGTCACACATATTTGGCCTGCAACTTTCTGTGCGACAAATTCAGACAGGAAAAATCAGTATAAATCCTTAGAAAATTATCCCCCAGTGTCTCCATCTGCTGGCGGTATTGAATAAGCATTGCTGCACTGATGGGGTATGCATTAGACGAAAAAAAAGAAGAAAAAGAAGAATAATACGCCCAGAAAAGAGGCGAAAAGGAGAAAAACGTAAAAAAACGTGAAAAAAAAGTAAGAGGAAGAGAAGGGAAAAAAAGGTGGAAATGGGTTTAAAAGTGATTTCGGCGGAGAAATATATATATATATATATATATATATATATATATATATACGCGCACACACACACATATATATAAACGTATTCTCCGTTGAGATATTGCAGCCGCTGCTGTGTCCAGGCCCAGGAGCCTTAGCACTGTGCTGTGATGTCACTCAATACCACTGACATCACTAGGTGTAAACAACATCTCTCCTTTGCTGTGTATGTGACTATGGAGCTGTTTGGTGATGTCGTCTATTATGGCCTTCATAGAAGCAACAGGAGATTGTTGCATCCATCTAGAACCCTCAGAACTACAGTGCTATGATGTCACTCACTTCCACAGGCCTTGCAGAGTGTAAACAACAACAACCCAGCTTTGTTGTGTATGTAACCATAGGGATTGTGATGTCACCTAGAACCTTCACAGCAGCGACAGCTTTATGAGGAGCATCAGCACTGCTCTGCCTGAGCAGAACCATCACCGCCATAGGTTGTCAAATAACCCGGATTTAACCCACACAGGTAAGTCCAATGGGGTGCAGGCATGTCCTCTATGCTTACAGCTTCCCGTGGGTGTTGGTTTGATACCGTTTGGGAACAGCCAAGGAGGCATCTGCAGGCAACAAAGGTAGGTGTGTGCTTGTGTGTGTGTTTCCTATGCAGATCCTAAGCCCAGTGTCACATGCAAGTAGGAGGAGTAAGAAGGGTTCCTGGCAAATCCGGGTTATGGATTGCATTTAAAAAGGCCCCGTGGGAGTGCAATGGGCCCCTGTCTTGCTGCTTAGCAATAATGGTATGGGTTTAGGTTCTGCTGTGTGTACTGGTGGTTGACTGCCCCCCAGCCCAGAGTGTGCATGGAAAATTGTCTGGCAGCCTCCCTGACAGCAAGCAGTGATAGTGCCCATGAAGGGGACCTTGTTGGGCCCGCCCCTTTCACGGTTATCGCTTCTCGGCCTTTTGGCTAAGATCAAGTGTAGTATCTGTTCTTATCAGTTTAATATCTGATACGTCCCCTATCTGGGGACCATATATTAAATGGATTTTTGAGAACGGGGGCCGATTTCGAAGCTTGCTTCCGTCGCCCTATGCATTGACCCGATATGGCAGTATCTTCGGGTACAGTGCACCACCCCCTTACAGGGTTAAAAAGAAAGATTCCTACTTTCATTGCTACCTGCTTGCTGGCTAGCCAGCTAGCCAGCCCTGTGGGCCTTGCTGCTGCTGCTGCTGCTGCTGCAGCCAAAAAACAAAAGGTGGTGCTGCTGCTGCTTCTGCTGCTTCTGCTTGTGTCTGGCCGCTGTTGGAGCGTCCAGGCACAGGACTTCTGCTGCTGCTGACTAAATGGCCTCCTTAATTGGATCATTTGAGTAGCCAGCACACCTGTGCAGGTAGGGCATGACATGATAGGCAGCTGCCTTGATAGCGGGTGGGTGCTGAATGTTCCTAATTGACAAAATAAGATTAATGCTTATGAAGAAATATAAAATCTCATCCCTTCCCCAATATCGCGCCACACCCCTACCCCTTAATTCCCTGGTTGAACTTGATGGACATATGTCTTTTTTCGACCGTACTAACTATGTAACTATGTAACATAACATGGGGGGGTCTCCTGGCTGTTCACACAGGTGTGTCATTGCTGTACATTGACCATGCATTGCTTCTGTGGTATTGCAAAGGCAAAGACAAATGCTTCCAGCCATCCATTGCACTAATGGATTGGTCATCAGCTGGCTGTCTATGTCCCGCATCAATATAGACCAAAGTACAGAGGGTTAGGCTATGCTATAGTGCACCTACCTGATGCATCAGAAGGTGCGAGGCCCTTGCTAAATTCTGTGCACAGACTTTGAGATCTATGCTTTAGACTGTATCTAAACCTGCTCCAACATGGACTGACATTCTGGCCTACTTTCAGCCGATGCGACTTGTCTGTCGCTGAACAGTCGCTTTTTATGTATTCAGCACCTATGTATAATGTTGTAAAAATGCTCTAGAAGCTAAAGTCGCAGAAATGTCACACATATTTGGCCTGCAACTTTCTGTGCGACAAATTCAGACAGGAAAAATCAGTATAAATCCTTAGAAAATTATCCCCCAGTGTCTCCATCTGCTGGCGGTATTGAATAAGCATTGCTGCACTGATGGGGTATGCATTAGACGAAAAAAAAGAAGAAAAAGAAGAATAATACGCCCAGAAAAGAGGCGAAAAGGAGAAAAACGTAAAAAAACGTGAAAAAAAAGTAAGAGGAAGAGAAGGGAAAAAAAGGTGGAAATGGGTTTAAAAGTGATTTCGGCGGAGAAATATATATATATATATATATATATATATATATATATATATATATATATATATATATACGCGCACACACACACATATATATAAACGTATTCTCCGTTGAGATATTGCAGCCGCTGCTGTGTCCAGGCCCAGGAGCCTTAGCACTGTGCTGTGATGTCACTCAATACCACTGACATCACTAGGTGTAAACAACATCTCTCCTTTGCTGTGTATGTGACTATGGAGCTGTTTGGTGATGTCGTCTATTATGGCCTTCATAGAAGCAACAGGAGATTGTTGCATCCATCTAGAACCCTCAGAACTACAGTGCTATGATGTCACTCACTTCCACAGGCCTTGCAGAGTGTAAACAACAACAACCCAGCTTTGTTGTGTATGTAACCATAGGGATTGTGATGTCACCTAGAACCTTCACAGCAGCGACAGCTTTATGAGGAGCATCAGCACTGCTCTGCCTGAGCAGAACCATCACCGCCATAGGTTGTCAAATAACCCGGATTTAACCCACACAGGTAAGTCCAATGGGGTGCAGGCATGTCCTCTATGCTTACAGCTTCCCGTGGGTGTTGGTTTGATACCGTTTGGGGACAGCCAAGGAGGCATCTGCAGGCAACAAAGGTAGGTGTGTGCTTGTGTGTGTGTTTCCTATGCAGATCCTAAGCCCAGTGTCACATGCAAGTAGGAGGAGTAAGAAGGGTTCCTGGCAAATCCGGGTTATGGATTGCATTTAAAAAGGCCCCGTGGGAGTGCAATGGGCCCCTGTCTTGCTGCTTAGCAATAATGGTATGGGTTTAGGTTCTGCTGTGTGTACTGGTGGTTGACTGCCCCCCAGCCCAGAGTGTGCATGGAAAATTGTCTGGCAGCCTCCCTGACAGCAAGCAGTGATAGTGCCCATGAAGGGGACCTTGTTGGGCCCGCCCCTTTCACGGTTATCGCTTCTCGGCCTTTTGGCTAAGATCAAGTGTAGTATCTGTTCTTATCAGTTTAATATCTGATACGTCCCCTATCTGGGGACCATATATTAAATGGATTTTTGAGAACGGGGGCCGATTTCGAAGCTTGCTTCCGTCGCCCTATGCATTGACCCGATATGGCAGTATCTTCGGGTACAGTGCACCACCCCCTTACAGGGTTAAAAAGAAAGATTCCTACTTTCATTGCTACCTGCTTGCTGGCTAGCCAGCTAGCCAGCCCTGTGGGCCTTGCTGCTGCTGCTGCTGCTGCTGCTGCTGCAGCCAAAAAACAAAAGGTGGTGCTGCTGCTGCTTCTGCTGCTTCTGCTTGTGTCTGGCCGCTGTTGGAGCGTCCAGGCACAGGACTTCTGCTGCTGCTGACTAAATGGCCTCCTTAATTGGATCATTTGAGTAGCCAGCACACCTGTGCAGGTAGGGCATGACATGATAGGCAGCTGCCTTGATAGCGGGTGGGTGCTGAATGTTCCTAATTGACAAAATAAGATTAATGCTTATGAAGAAATATAAAATCTCATCCCTTCCCCAATATCGCGCCACACCCCTACCCCTTAATTCCCTGGTTGAACTTGATGGACATATGTCTTTTTTCGACCGTACTAACTATGTAACTATGTAACATAACATGGGGGGGTCTCCTGGCTGTTCACACAGGTGTGTCATTGCTGTACATTGACCATGCATTGCTTCTGTGGTATTGCAAAGGCAAAGACAAATGCTTCCAGCCATCCATTGCACTAATGGATTGGTCATCAGCTGGCTGTCTATGTCCCGCATCAATATAGACCAAAGTACAGAGGGTTAGGCTATGCTATAGTGCACCTACCTGATGCATCAGAAGGTGCGAGGCCCTTGCTAAATTCTGTGCACAGACTTTGAGATCTATGCTTTAGACTGTATCTAAACCTGCTCCAACATGGACTGACATTCTGGCCTACTTTCAGCCGATGCGACTTGTCTGTCGCTGAACAGTCGCTTTTTATGTATTCAGCACCTATGTATAATGTTGTAAAAATGCTCTAGAAGCTAAAGTCGCAGAAATGTCACACATATTTGGCCTGCAACTTTCTGTGCGACAAATTCAGACAGGAAAAATCAGTATAAATCCTTAGAAAATTATCCCCCAGTGTCTCCATCTGCTGGCGGTATTGAATAAGCATTGCTGCACTGATGGGGTATGCATTAGACGAAAAAAAAGAAGAAAAAGAAGAATAATACGCCCAGAAAAGAGGCGAAAAGGAGAAAAACGTAAAAAAACGTGAAAAAAAAGTAAGAGGAAGAGAAGGGAAAAAAAGGTGGAAATGGGTTTAAAAGTGATTTCGGCGGAGAAATATATATATATATATATATATATATATATATATATATATATATATATACGCGCACACACACACATATATATAAACGTATTCTCCGTTGAGATATTGCAGCCGCTGCTGTGTCCAGGCCCAGGAGCCTTAGCACTGTGCTGTGATGTCACTCAATACCACTGACATCACTAGGTGTAAACAACATCTCTCCTTTGCTGTGTATGTGACTATGGAGCTGTTTGGTGATGTCGTCTATTATGGCCTTCATAGAAGCAACAGGAGATTGTTGCATCCATCTAGAACCCTCAGAACTACAGTGCTATGATGTCACTCACTTCCACAGGCCTTGCAGAGTGTAAACAACAACAACCCAGCTTTGTTGTGTATGTAACCATAGGGATTGTGATGTCACCTAGAACCTTCACAGCAGCGACAGCTTTATGAGGAGCATCAGCACTGCTCTGCCTGAGCAGAACCATCACCGCCATAGGTTGTCAAATAACCCGGATTTAACCCACACAGGTAAGTCCAATGGGGTGCAGGCATGTCCTCTATGCTTACAGCTTCCCGTGGGTGTTGGTTTGATACCGTTTGGGGACAGCCAAGGAGGCATCTGCAGGCAACAAAGGTAGGTGTGTGCTTGTGTGTGTGTTTCCTATGCAGATCCTAAGCCCAGTGTCACATGCAAGTAGGAGGAGTAAGAAGGGTTCCTGGCAAATCCGGGTTATGGATTGCATTTAAAAAGGCCCCGTGGGAGTGCAATGGGCCCCTGTCTTGCTGCTTAGCAATAATGGTATGGGTTTAGGTTCTGCTGTGTGTACTGGTGGTTGACTGCCCCCCAGCCCAGAGTGTGCATGGAAAATTGTCTGGCAGCCTCCCTGACAGCAAGCAGTGATAGTGCCCATGAAGGGGACCTTGTTGGGCCCGCCCCTTTCACGGTTATCGCTTCTCGGCCTTTTGGCTAAGATCAAGTGTAGTATCTGTTCTTATCAGTTTTCATGCTGGTGGGGATGGGTGCTGCATGTAGGATGCAGGTGTACCAGGGCTTTCCGGGGCTGGTTCTGAGGAATCAGCTCGACGGCTGCCCCGATGTGACCTGTTCCCTCAGGGTCTCGCCATGAGGCTGAGAGGGTCTAGAGCCGAGGTACTTTTGTGCCTCGGGGAGTGGTGACCCCGAGGTGCCGAAACTCACTGGGAGAATAGACTCACTGAGTTGAAGCACGGGCACCATAATCTCTTCACCTTGTGGCACTCACCTCTTGATTCCCGGCCTTCTGGCTAGGATCAGAGAAATTTTTATAGATCCGGCCGGATGTCCGGGCAGTATATCTGCACACATTCACTTATTTATTTCTTTTTTGTCTCACTGTGTCACTTTTTGCGTGTTGTGTGTTCACAGGATTGGTCAGGATGCGGTAGCCCTTCTGGGTGTCCCTCCTGGTGGTCTAGGGGAGGTGTGTGTGGCCATTAGGTTCCGCACCTCCCTGCAAACACCCCGGGTACTCCTGCTTTGGCAGGGTACCTACCGTAATCGGCTCTGCGGGCAGATACCTTGGCTAACGCCAAGGGGGATGCCGGGAGCATTTGTGGTCCCCTAGTAGCTTCGGCGAAAAGGGACATCGAACCTGGAACCTCGCAGGTACCTTTTGGTCCGGAGGCGAAGGGTAAGGTTTGTTGGGGGGCCTCTCTCCTATCGGAGAAGGGCTTGCGATAGACCGCATCCTTTGTGCACGTTTTTTTAGTGTAACACGTTTGCACTTTTTCTTGCACTTTGGGTGAATCGAAAGCACGTTCCTCGGCTTTAGATTAAAAAAAAAAATCTGTTCTTATCAGTTTAATATCTGATACGTCCCCTATCTGGGGACCATATATTAAATGGATTTTTGAGAACGGGGGCCGATTTCGAAGCTTGCTTCCGTCGCCCTATGCATTGACCCGATATGGCAGTATCTTCGGGTACAGTGCACCACCCCCTTACAGGGTTAAAAAGAAAGATTCCTACTTTCATTGCTACCTGCTTGCTGGCTAGCCAGCTAGCCAGCCCTGTGGGCCTTGCTGCTGCTGCTGCTGCTGCTGCAGCCAAAAAACAAAAGGTGGTGCTGCTGCTGCTTCTGCTGCTTCTGCTTGTGTCTGGCCGCTGTTGGAGCGTCCAGGCACAGGACTTCTGCTGCTGCTGACTAAATGGCCTCCTTAATTGGATCATTTGAGTAGCCAGCACACCTGTGCAGGTAGGGCATGACATGATAGGCAGCTGCCTTGATAGCGGGTGGGTGCTGAATGTTCCTAATTGACAAAATAAGATTAATGCTTATGAAGAAATATAAAATCTCATCCCTTCCCCAATATCGCGCCACACCCCTACCCCTTAATTCCCTGGTTGAACTTGATGGACATATGTCTTTTTTCGACCGTACTAACTATGTAACTATGTAACATAACATGGGGGGGTCTCCTGGCTGTTCACACAGGTGTGTCATTGCTGTACATTGACCATGCATTGCTTCTGTGGTATTGCAAAGGCAAAGACAAATGCTTCCAGCCATCCATTGCACTAATGGATTGGTCATCAGCTGGCTGTCTATGTCCCGCATCAATATAGACCAAAGTACAGAGGGTTAGGCTATGCTATAGTGCACCTACCTGATGCATCAGAAGGTGCGAGGCCCTTGCTAAATTCTGTGCACAGACTTTGAGATCTATGCTTTAGACTGTATCTAAACCTGCTCCAACATGGACTGACATTCTGGCCTACTTTCAGCCGATGCGACTTGTCTGTCGCTGAACAGTCGCTTTTTATGTATTCAGCACCTATGTATAATGTTGTAAAAATGCTCTAGAAGCTAAAGTCGCAGAAATGTCACACATATTTGGCCTGCAACTTTCTGTGCGACAAATTCAGACAGGAAAAATCAGTATAAATCCTTAGAAAATTATCCCCCAGTGTCTCCATCTGCTGGCGGTATTGAATAAGCATTGCTGCACTGATGGGGTATGCATTAGACGAAAAAAAAGAAGAAAAAGAAGAATAATACGCCCAGAAAAGAGGCGAAAAGGAGAAAAACGTAAAAAAACGTGAAAAAAAAGTAAGAGGAAGAGAAGGGAAAAAAAGGTGGAAATGGGTTTAAAAGTGATTTCGGCGGAGAAATATATATATATATATATATATATATATATATATATATATATATACGCGCACACACACACATATATATAAACGTATTCTCCGTTGAGATATTGCAGCCGCTGCTGTGTCCAGGCCCAGGAGCCTTAGCACTGTGCTGTGATGTCACTCAATACCACTGACATCACTAGGTGTAAACAACATCTCTCCTTTGCTGTGTATGTGACTATGGAGCTGTTTGGTGATGTCGTCTATTATGGCCTTCATAGAAGCAACAGGAGATTGTTGCATCCATCTAGAACCCTCAGAACTACAGTGCTATGATGTCACTCACTTCCACAGGCCTTGCAGAGTGTAAACAACAACAACCCAGCTTTGTTGTGTATGTAACCATAGGGATTGTGATGTCACCTAGAACCTTCACAGCAGCGACAGCTTTATGAGGAGCATCAGCACTGCTCTGCCTGAGCAGAACCATCACCGCCATAGGTTGTCAAATAACCCGGATTTAACCCACACAGGTAAGTCCAATGGGGTGCAGGCATGTCCTCTATGCTTACAGCTTCCCGTGGGTGTTGGTTTGATACCGTTTGGGGACAGCCAAGGAGGCATCTGCAGGCAACAAAGGTAGGTGTGTGCTTGTGTGTGTGTTTCCTATGCAGATCCTAAGCCCAGTGTCACATGCAAGTAGGAGGAGTAAGAAGGGTTCCTGGCAAATCCGGGTTATGGATTGCATTTAAAAAGGCCCCGTGGGAGTGCAATGGGCCCCTGTCTTGCTGCTTAGCAATAATGGTATGGGTTTAGGTTCTGCTGTGTGTACTGGTGGTTGACTGCCCCCCAGCCCAGAGTGTGCATGGAAAATTGTCTGGCAGCCTCCCTGACAGCAAGCAGTGATAGTGCCCATGAAGGGGACCTTGTTGGGCCCGCCCCTTTCACGGTTATCGCTTCTCGGCCTTTTGGCTAAGATCAAGTGTAGTATCTGTTCTTATCAGTTTAATATCTGATACGTCCCCTATCTGGGGACCATATATTAAATGGATTTTTGAGAACGGGGGCCGATTTCGAAGCTTGCTTCCGTCGCCCTATGCATTGACCCGATATGGCAGTATCTTCGGGTACAGTGCACCACCCCCTTACAGGGTTAAAAAGAAAGATTCCTACTTTCATTGCTACCTGCTTGCTGGCTAGCCAGCTAGCCAGCCCTGTGGGCCTTGCTGCTGCTGCTGCTGCTGCTGCAGCCAAAAAACAAAAGGTGGTGCTGCTGCTGCTTCTGCTGCTTCTGCTTGTGTCTGGCCGCTGTTGGAGCGTCCAGGCACAGGACTTCTGCTGCTGCTGACTAAATGGCCTCCTTAATTGGATCATTTGAGTAGCCAGCACACCTGTGCAGGTAGGGCATGACATGATAGGCAGCTGCCTTGATAGCGGGTGGGTGCTGAATGTTCCTAATTGACAAAATAAGATTAATGCTTATGAAGAAATATAAAATCTCATCCCTTCCCCAATATCGCGCCACACCCCTACCCCTTAATTCCCTGGTTGAACTTGATGGACATATGTCTTTTTTCGACCGTACTAACTATGTAACTATGTAACATAACATGGGGGGGTCTCCTGGCTGTTCACACAGGTGTGTCATTGCTGTACATTGACCATGCATTGCTTCTGTGGTATTGCAAAGGCAAAGACAAATGCTTCCAGCCATCCATTGCACTAATGGATTGGTCATCAGCTGGCTGTCTATGTCCCGCATCAATATAGACCAAAGTACAGAGGGTTAGGCTATGCTATAGTGCACCTACCTGATGCATCAGAAGGTGCGAGGCCCTTGCTAAATTCTGTGCACAGACTTTGAGATCTATGCTTTAGACTGTATCTAAACCTGCTCCAACATGGACTGACATTCTGGCCTACTTTCAGCCGATGCGACTTGTCTGTCGCTGAACAGTCGCTTTTTATGTATTCAGCACCTATGTATAATGTTGTAAAAATGCTCTAGAAGCTAAAGTCGCAGAAATGTCACACATATTTGGCCTGCAACTTTCTGTGCGACAAATTCAGACAGGAAAAATCAGTATAAATCCTTAGAAAATTATCCCCCAGTGTCTCCATCTGCTGGCGGTATTGAATAAGCATTGCTGCACTGATGGGGTATGCATTAGACGAAAAAAAAGAAGAAAAAGAAGAATAATACGCCCAGAAAAGAGGCGAAAAGGAGAAAAACGTAAAAAAACGTGAAAAAAAAGTAAGAGGAAGAGAAGGGAAAAAAAGGTGGAAATGGGTTTAAAAGTGATTTCGGCGGAGAAATATATATATATATATATATATATATATATATATATATATATATACGCGCACACACACACATATATATAAACGTATTCTCCGTTGAGATATTGCAGCCGCTGCTGTGTCCAGGCCCAGGAGCCTTAGCACTGTGCTGTGATGTCACTCAATACCACTGACATCACTAGGTGTAAACAACATCTCTCCTTTGCTGTGTATGTGACTATGGAGCTGTTTGGTGATGTCGTCTATTATGGCCTTCATAGAAGCAACAGGAGATTGTTGCATCCATCTAGAACCCTCAGAACTACAGTGCTATGATGTCACTCACTTCCACAGGCCTTGCAGAGTGTAAACAACAACAACCCAGCTTTGTTGTGTATGTAACCATAGGGATTGTGATGTCACCTAGAACCTTCACAGCAGCGACAGCTTTATGAGGAGCATCAGCACTGCTCTGCCTGAGCAGAACCATCACCGCCATAGGTTGTCAAATAACCCGGATTTAACCCACACAGGTAAGTCCAATGGGGTGCAGGCATGTCCTCTATGCTTACAGCTTCCCGTGGGTGTTGGTTTGATACCGTTTGGGGACAGCCAAGGAGGCATCTGCAGGCAACAAAGGTAGGTGTGTGCTTGTGTGTGTGTTTCCTATGCAGATCCTAAGCCCAGTGTCACATGCAAGTAGGAGGAGTAAGAAGGGTTCCTGGCAAATCCGGGTTATGGATTGCATTTAAAAAGGCCCCGTGGGAGTGCAATGGGCCCCTGTCTTGCTGCTTAGCAATAATGGTATGGGTTTAGGTTCTGCTGTGTGTACTGGTGGTTGACTGCCCCCCAGCCCAGAGTGTGCATGGAAAATTGTCTGGCAGCCTCCCTGACAGCAAGCAGTGATAGTGCCCATGAAGGGGACCTTGTTGGGCCCGCCCCTTTCACGGTTATCGCTTCTCGGCCTTTTGGCTAAGATCAAGTGTAGTATCTGTTCTTATCAGTTTTCATGCTGGTGGGGATGGGTGCTGCATGTAGGATGCAGGTGTACCAGGGCTTTCCGGGGCTGGTTCTGAGGAATCAGCTCGACGGCTGCCCCGATGTGACCTGTTCCCTCAGGGTCTCGCCATGAGGCTGAGAGGGTCTAGAGCCGAGGTACTTTTGTGCCTCGGGGAGTGGTGACCCCGAGGTGCCGAAACTCACTGGGAGAATAGACTCACTGAGTTGAAGCACGGGCACCATAATCTCTTCACCTTGTGGCACTCACCTCTTGATTCCCGGCCTTCTGGCTAGGATCAGAGAAATTTTTATAGATCCGGCCGGATGTCCGGGCAGTATATCTGCACACATTCACTTATTTATTTCTTTTTTGTCTCACTGTGTCACTTTTTGCGTGTTGTGTGTTCACAGGATTGGTCAGGATGCGGTAGCCCTTCTGGGTGTCCCTCCTGGTGGTCTAGGGGAGGTGTGTGTGGCCATTAGGTTCCGCACCTCCCTGCAAACACCCCGGGTACTCCTGCTTTGGCAGGGTACCTACCGTAATCGGCTCTGCGGGCAGATACCTTGGCTAACGCCAAGGGGGATGCCGGGAGCATTTGTGGTCCCCTAGTAGCTTCGGCGAAAAGGGACATCGAACCTGGAACCTCGCAGGTACCTTTTGGTCCGGAGGCGAAGGGTAAGGTTTGTTGGGGGGCCTCTCTCCTATCGGAGAAGGGCTTGCGATAGACCGCATCCTTTGTGCACGTTTTTTTAGTGTAACACGTTTGCACTTTTTCTTGCACTTTGGGTGAATCGAAAGCACGTTCCTCGGCTTTAGATTAAAAAAAAAAAATCTGTTCTTATCAGTTTAATATCTGATACGTCCCCTATCTGGGGACCATATATTAAATGGATTTTTGAGAACGGGGGCCGATTTCGAAGCTTGCTTCCGTCGCCCTATGCATTGACCCGATATGGCAGTATCTTCGGGTACAGTGCACCACCCCCTTACAGGGTTAAAAAGAAAGATTCCTACTTTCATTGCTACCTGCTTGCTGGCTAGCCAGCTAGCCAGCCCTGTGGGCCTTGCTGCTGCTGCTGCTGCTGCTGCAGCCAAAAAACAAAAGGTGGTGCTGCTGCTGCTTCTGCTGCTTCTGCTTGTGTCTGGCCGCTGTTGGAGCGTCCAGGCACAGGACTTCTGCTGCTGCTGACTAAATGGCCTCCTTAATTGGATCATTTGAGTAGCCAGCACACCTGTGCAGGTAGGGCATGACATGATAGGCAGCTGCCTTGATAGCGGGTGGGTGCTGAATGTTCCTAATTGACAAAATAAGATTAATGCTTATGAAGAAATATAAAATCTCATCCCTTCCCCAATATCGCGCCACACCCCTACCCCTTAATTCCCTGGTTGAACTTGATGGACATATGTCTTTTTTCGACCGTACTAACTATGTAACTATGTAACATAACATGGGGGGGTCTCCTGGCTGTTCACACAGGTGTGTCATTGCTGTACATTGACCATGCATTGCTTCTGTGGTATTGCAAAGGCAAAGACAAATGCTTCCAGCCATCCATTGCACTAATGGATTGGTCATCAGCTGGCTGTCTATGTCCCGCATCAATATAGACCAAAGTACAGAGGGTTAGGCTATGCTATAGTGCACCTACCTGATGCATCAGAAGGTGCGAGGCCCTTGCTAAATTCTGTGCACAGACTTTGAGATCTATGCTTTAGACTGTATCTAAACCTGCTCCAACATGGACTGACATTCTGGCCTACTTTCAGCCGATGCGACTTGTCTGTCGCTGAACAGTCGCTTTTTATGTATTCAGCACCTATGTATAATGTTGTAAAAATGCTCTAGAAGCTAAAGTCGCAGAAATGTCACACATATTTGGCCTGCAACTTTCTGTGCGACAAATTCAGACAGGAAAAATCAGTATAAATCCTTAGAAAATTATCCCCCAGTGTCTCCATCTGCTGGCGGTATTGAATAAGCATTGCTGCACTGATGGGGTATGCATTAGACGAAAAAAAAGAAGAAAAAGAAGAATAATACGCCCAGAAAAGAGGCGAAAAGGAGAAAAACGTAAAAAAACGTGAAAAAAAAGTAAGAGGAAGAGAAGGGAAAAAAAGGTGGAAATGGGTTTAAAAGTGATTTCGGCGGAGAAATATATATATATATATATATATATATATATATATATATATACGCGCACACACACACATATATATAAACGTATTCTCCGTTGAGATATTGCAGCCGCTGCTGTGTCCAGGCCCAGGAGCCTTAGCACTGTGCTGTGATGTCACTCAATACCACTGACATCACTAGGTGTAAACAACATCTCTCCTTTGCTGTGTATGTGACTATGGAGCTGTTTGGTGATGTCGTCTATTATGGCCTTCATAGAAGCAACAGGAGATTGTTGCATCCATCTAGAACCCTCAGAACTACAGTGCTATGATGTCACTCACTTCCACAGGCCTTGCAGAGTGTAAACAACAACAACCCAGCTTTGTTGTGTATGTAACCATAGGGATTGTGATGTCACCTAGAACCTTCACAGCAGCGACAGCTTTATGAGGAGCATCAGCACTGCTCTGCCTGAGCAGAACCATCACCGCCATAGGTTGTCAAATAACCCGGATTTAACCCACACAGGTAAGTCCAATGGGGTGCAGGCATGTCCTCTATGCTTACAGCTTCCCGTGGGTGTTGGTTTGATACCGTTTGGGGACAGCCAAGGAGGCATCTGCAGGCAACAAAGGTAGGTGTGTGCTTGTGTGTGTGTTTCCTATGCAGATCCTAAGCCCAGTGTCACATGCAAGTAGGAGGAGTAAGAAGGGTTCCTGGCAAATCCGGGTTATGGATTGCATTTAAAAAGGCCCCGTGGGAGTGCAATGGGCCCCTGTCTTGCTGCTTAGCAATAATGGTATGGGTTTAGGTTCTGCTGTGTGTACTGGTGGTTGACTGCCCCCCAGCCCAGAGTGTGCATGGAAAATTGTCTGGCAGCCTCCCTGACAGCAAGCAGTGATAGTGCCCATGAAGGGGACCTTGTTGGGCCCGCCCCTTTCACGGTTATCGCTTCTCGGCCTTTTGGCTAAGATCAAGTGTAGTATCTGTTCTTATCAGTTTAATATCTGATACGTCCCCTATCTGGGGACCATATATTAAATGGATTTTTGAGAACGGGGGCCGATTTCGAAGCTTGCTTCCGTCGCCCTATGCATTGACCCGATATGGCAGTATCTTCGAGTACAGTGCACCACCCCCTTACAGGGTTAAAAAGAAAGATTCCTACTTTCATTGCTACCTGCTTGCTGGCTAGCCAGCTAGCCAGCCCTGTGGGCCTTGCTGCTGCTGCTGCTGCTGCTGCAGCCAAAAAACAAAAGGTGGTGCTGCTGCTGCTTCTGCTGCTTCTGCTTGTGTCTGGCCGCTGTTGGAGCGTCCAGGCACAGGACTTCTGCTGCTGCTGACTAAATGGCCTCCTTAATTGGATCATTTGAGTAGCCAGCACACCTGTGCAGGTAGGGCATGACATGATAGGCAGCTGCCTTGATAGCGGGTGGGTGCTGAATGTTCCTAATTGACAAAATAAGATTAATGCTTATGAAGAAATATAAAATCTCATCCCTTCCCCAATATCGCGCCACACCCCTACCCCTTAATTCCCTGGTTGAACTTGATGGACATATGTCTTTTTTCGACCGTACTAACTATGTAACTATGTAACATAACATGGGGGGGTCTCCTGGCTGTTCACACAGGTGTGTCATTGCTGTACATTGACCATGCATTGCTTCTGTGGTATTGCAAAGGCAAAGACAAATGCTTCCAGCCATCCATTGCACTAATGGATTGGTCATCAGCTGGCTGTCTATGTCCCGCATCAATATAGACCAAAGTACAGAGGGTTAGGCTATGCTATAGTGCACCTACCTGATGCATCAGAAGGTGCGAGGCCCTTGCTAAATTCTGTGCACAGACTTTGAGATCTATGCTTTAGACTGTATCTAAACCTGCTCCAACATGGACTGACATTCTGGCCTACTTTCAGCCGATGCGACTTGTCTGTCGCTGAACAGTCGCTTTTTATGTATTCAGCACCTATGTATAATGTTGTAAAAATGCTCTAGAAGCTAAAGTCGCAGAAATGTCACACATATTTGGCCTGCAACTTTCTGTGCGACAAATTCAGACAGGAAAAATCAGTATAAATCCTTAGAAAATTATCCCCCAGTGTCTCCATCTGCTGGCGGTATTGAATAAGCATTGCTGCACTGATGGGGTATGCATTAGACGAAAAAAAAGAAGAAAAAGAAGAATAATACGCCCAGAAAAGAGGCGAAAAGGAGAAAAACGTAAAAAAACGTGAAAAAAAAGTAAGAGGAAGAGAAGGGAAAAAAAGGTGGAAATGGGTTTAAAAGTGATTTCGGCGGAGAAATATATATATATATATATATATATATATATATATATATATATATACGCGCACACACACACATATATATAAACGTATTCTCCGTTGAGATATTGCAGCCGCTGCTGTGTCCAGGCCCAGGAGCCTTAGCACTGTGCTGTGATGTCACTCAATACCACTGACATCACTAGGTGTAAACAACATCTCTCCTTTGCTGTGTATGTGACTATGGAGCTGTTTGGTGATGTCGTCTATTATGGCCTTCATAGAAGCAACAGGAGATTGTTGCATCCATCTAGAACCCTCAGAACTACAGTGCTATGATGTCACTCACTTCCACAGGCCTTGCAGAGTGTAAACAACAACAACCCAGCTTTGTTGTGTATGTAACCATAGGGATTGTGATGTCACCTAGAACCTTCACAGCAGCGACAGCTTTATGAGGAGCATCAGCACTGCTCTGCCTGAGCAGAACCATCACCGCCATAGGTTGTCAAATAACCCGGATTTAACCCACACAGGTAAGTCCAATGGGGTGCAGGCATGTCCTCTATGCTTACAGCTTCCCGTGGGTGTTGGTTTGATACCGTTTGGGGACAGCCAAGGAGGCATCTGCAGGCAACAAAGGTAGGTGTGTGCTTGTGTGTGTGTTTCCTATGCAGATCCTAAGCCCAGTGTCACATGCAAGTAGGAGGAGTAAGAAGGGTTCCTGGCAAATCCGGGTTATGGATTGCATTTAAAAAGGCCCCGTGGGAGTGCAATGGGCCCCTGTCTTGCTGCTTAGCAATAATGGTATGGGTTTAGGTTCTGCTGTGTGTACTGGTGGTTGACTGCCCCCCAGCCCAGAGTGTGCATGGAAAATTGTCTGGCAGCCTCCCTGACAGCAAGCAGTGATAGTGCCCATGAAGGGGACCTTGTTGGGCCCGCCCCTTTCACGGTTATCGCTTCTCGGCCTTTTGGCTAAGATCAAGTGTAGTATCTGTTCTTATCAGTTTAATATCTGATACGTCCCCTATCTGGGGACCATATATTAAATGGATTTTTGAGAACGGGGGCCGATTTCGAAGCTTGCTTCCGTCGCCCTATGCATTGACCCGATATGGCAGTATCTTCGGGTACAGTGCACCACCCCCTTACAGGGTTAAAAAGAAAGATTCCTACTTTCATTGCTACCTGCTTGCTGGCTAGCCAGCTAGCCAGCCCTGTGGGCCTTGCTGCTGCTGCTGCTGCTGCTGCAGCCAAAAAACAAAAGGTGGTGCTGCTGCTGCTTCTGCTGCTTCTGCTTGTGTCTGGCCGCTGTTGGAGCGTCCAGGCACAGGACTTCTGCTGCTGCTGACTAAATGGCCTCCTTAATTGGATCATTTGAGTAGCCAGCACACCTGTGCAGGTAGGGCATGACATGATAGGCAGCTGCCTTGATAGCGGGTGGGTGCTGAATGTTCCTAATTGACAAAATAAGATTAATGCTTATGAAGAAATATAAAATCTCATCCCTTCCCCAATATCGCGCCACACCCCTACCCCTTAATTCCCTGGTTGAACTTGATGGACATATGTCTTTTTTCGACCGTACTAACTATGTAACTATGTAACATAACATGGGGGGGTCTCCTGGCTGTTCACACAGGTGTGTCATTGCTGTACATTGACCATGCATTGCTTCTGTGGTATTGCAAAGGCAAAGACAAATGCTTCCAGCCATCCATTGCACTAATGGATTGGTCATCAGCTGGCTGTCTATGTCCCGCATCAATATAGACCAAAGTACAGAGGGTTAGGCTATGCTATAGTGCACCTACCTGATGCATCAGAAGGTGCGAGGCCCTTGCTAAATTCTGTGCACAGACTTTGAGATCTATGCTTTAGACTGTATCTAAACCTGCTCCAACATGGACTGACATTCTGGCCTACTTTCAGCCGATGCGACTTGTCTGTCGCTGAACAGTCGCTTTTTATGTATTCAGCACCTATGTATAATGTTGTAAAAATGCTCTAGAAGCTAAAGTCGCAGAAATGTCACACATATTTGGCCTGCAACTTTCTGTGCGACAAATTCAGACAGGAAAAATCAGTATAAATCTTTAGAAAATTATCCCCCAGTGTCTCCATCTGCTGGCGGTATTGAATAAGCATTGCTGCACTGATGGGGTATGCATTAGACGAAAAAAAAGAAGAAAAAGAAGAATAATACGCCCAGAAAAGAGGCGAAAAGGAGAAAAACGTAAAAAAACGTGAAAAAAAAGTAAGAGGAAGAGAAGGGAAAAAAAGGTGGAAATGGGTTTAAAAGTGATTTCGGCGGAGAAATATATATATATATATATATATATATATATATATATATATATATACGCGCACACACACACATATATATAAACGTATTCTCCGTTGAGATATTGCAGCCGCTGCTGTGTCCAGGCCCAGGAGCCTTAGCACTGTGCTGTGATGTCACTCAATACCACTGACATCACTAGGTGTAAACAACATCTCTCCTTTGCTGTGTATGTGACTATGGAGCTGTTTGGTGATGTCGTCTATTATGGCCTTCATAGAAGCAACAGGAGATTGTTGCATCCATCTAGAACCCTCAGAACTACAGTGCTATGATGTCACTCACTTCCACAGGCCTTGCAGAGTGTAAACAACAACAACCCAGCTTTGTTGTGTATGTAACCATAGGGATTGTGATGTCACCTAGAACCTTCACAGCAGCGACAGCTTTATGAGGAGCATCAGCACTGCTCTGCCTGAGCAGAACCATCACCGCCATAGGTTGTCAAATAACCCGGATTTAACCCACACAGGTAAGTCCAATGGGGTGCAGGCATGTCCTCTATGCTTACAGCTTCCCGTGGGTGTTGGTTTGATACCGTTTGGGGACAGCCAAGGAGGCATCTGCAGGCAACAAAGGTAGGTGTGTGCTTGTGTGTGTGTTTCCTATGCAGATCCTAAGCCCAGTGTCACATGCAAGTAGGAGGAGTAAGAAGGGTTCCTGGCAAATCCGGGTTATGGATTGCATTTAAAAAGGCCCCGTGGGAGTGCAATGGGCCCCTGTCTTGCTGCTTAGCAATAATGGTATGGGTTTAGGTTCTGCTGTGTGTACTGGTGGTTGACTGCCCCCCAGCCCAGAGTGTGCATGGAAAATTGTCTGGCAGCCTCCCTGACAGCAAGCAGTGATAGTGCCCATGAAGGGGACCTTGTTGGGCCCGCCCCTTTCACGGTTATCGCTTCTCGGCCTTTTGGCTAAGATCAAGTGTAGTATCTGTTCTTATCAGTTTAATATCTGATACGTCCCCTATCTGGGGACCATATATTAAATGGATTTTTGAGAACGGGGGCCGATTTCGAAGCTTGCTTCCGTCGCCCTATGCATTGACCCGATATGGCAGTATCTTCGGGTACAGTGCACCACCCCCTTACAGGGTTAAAAAGAAAGATTCCTACTTTCATTGCTACCTGCTTGCTGGCTAGCCAGCTAGCCAGCCCTGTGGGCCTTGCTGCTGCTGCTGCTGCTGCTGCAGCCAAAAAACAAAAGGTGGTGCTGCTGCTGCTTCTGCTGCTTCTGCTTGTGTCTGGCCGCTGTTGGAGCGTCCAGGCACAGGACTTCTGCTGCTGCTGACTAAATGGCCTCCTTAATTGGATCATTTGAGTAGCCAGCACACCTGTGCAGGTAGGGCATGACATGATAGGCAGCTGCCTTGATAGCGGGTGGGTGCTGAATGTTCCTAATTGACAAAATAAGATTAATGCTTATGAAGAAATATAAAATCTCATCCCTTCCCCAATATCGCGCCACACCCCTACCCCTTAATTCCCTGGTTGAACTTGATGGACATATGTCTTTTTTCGACCGTACTAACTATGTAACTATGTAACATAACATGGGGGGGTCTCCTGGCTGTTCACACAGGTGTGTCATTGCTGTACATTGACCATGCATTGCTTCTGTGGTATTGCAAGGCAAAGACAAATGCTTCCAGCCATCCATTGCACTAATGGATTGGTCATCAGCTGGCTGTCTATGTCCCGCATCAATATAGACCAAAGTACAGAGGGTTAGGCTATGCTATAGTGCACCTACCTGATGCATCAGAAGGTGCGAGGCCCTTGCTAAATTCTGTGCACAGACTTTGAGATCTATGCTTTAGACTGTATCTAAACCTGCTCCAACATGGACTGACATTCTGGCCTACTTTCAGCCGATGCGACTTGTCTGTCGCTGAACAGTCGCTTTTTATGTATTCAGCACCTATGTATAATGTTGTAAAAATGCTCTAGAAGCTAAAGTCGCAGAAATGTCACACATATTTGGCCTGCAACTTTCTGTGCGACAAATTCAGACAGGAAAAATCAGTATAAATCCTTAGAAAATGATCCCCCAGTGTCTCCATCTGCTGGCGGTATTGAATAAGCATTGCTGCACTGATGGGGTATGCATTAGACGAAAAAAAGAAGAAAAAGAAGAATAATACGCCCAGAAAAGAGGCGAAAAGGAGAAAAACGTAAAAAAACGTGAAAAAAAAGTAAGAGGAAGAGAAGGGAAAAAAAGGTGGAAATGGGTTTAAAAGTGATTTCGGCGGAGAAATATATATATATATATATATATATATATATATATATATATATACGCGCACACACACACATATATATAAACGTATTCTCCGTTGAGATATTGCAGCCGCTGCTGTGTCCAGGCCCAGGAGCCTTAGCACTGTGCTGTGATGTCACTCAATACCACTGACATCACTAGGTGTAAACAACATCTCTCCTTTGCTGTGTATGTGACTATGGAGCTGTTTGGTGATGTCGTCTATTATGGCCTTCATAGAAGCAACAGGAGATTGTTGCATCCATCTAGAACCCTCAGAACTACAGTGCTATGATGTCACTCACTTCCACAGGCCTTGCAGAGTGTAAACAACAACAACCCAGCTTTGTTGTGTATGTAACCATAGGGATTGTGATGTCACCTAGAACCTTCACAGCAGCGACAGCTTTATGAGGAGCATCAGCACTGCTCTGCCTGAGCAGAACCATCACCGCCATAGGTTGTCAAATAACCCGGATTTAACCCACACAGGTAAGTCCAATGGGGTGCAGGCATGTCCTCTATGCTTACAGCTTCCCGTGGGTGTTGGTTTGATACCGTTTGGGGACAGCCAAGGAGGCATCTGCAGGCAACAAAGGTAGGTGTGTGCTTGTGTGTGTGTTTCCTATGCAGATCCTAAGCCCAGTGTCACATGCAAGTAGGAGGAGTAAGAAGGGTTCCTGGCAAATCCGGGTTATGGATTGCATTTAAAAAGGCCCCGTGGGAGTGCAATGGGCCCCTGTCTTGCTGCTTAGCAATAATGGTATGGGTTTAGGTTCTGCTGTGTGTACTGGTGGTTGACTGCCCCCCAGCCCAGAGTGTGCATGGAAAATTGTCTGGCAGCCTCCCTGACAGCAAGCAGTGATAGTGCCCATGAAGGGGACCTTGTTGGGCCCGCCCCTTTCACGGTTATCGCTTCTCGGCCTTTTGGCTAAGATCAAGTGTAGTATCTGTTCTTATCAGTTTAATATCTGATACGTCCCCTATCTGGGGACCATATATTAAATGGATTTTTGAGAACGGGGGCCGATTTCGAAGCTTGCTTCCGTCGCCCTATGCATTGACCCGATATGGCAGTATCTTCGGGTTACAGTGCACCACCCCCTTACAGGGTTAAAAAGAAAGATTCCTACTTTCATTGCTACCTGCTTGCTGGCTAGCCAGCTAGCCAGCCCTGTGGGCCTTGCTGCTGCTGCTGCTGCTGCTGCAGCCAAAAAACAAAAGGTGGTGCTGCTGCTGCTTCTGCTGCTTCTGCTGCTTCTGCTTGTGTCTGGCCGCTGTTGGAGCGTCCAGGCACAGGACTTCTGCTGCTGCTGACTAAATGGCCTCCTTAATTGGATCATTTGAGTAGCCAGCACACCTGTGCAGGTAGGGCATGACATGATAGGCAGCTGCCTTGATAGCGGGTGGGTGCTGAATGTTCCTAATTGACAAAATAAGATTAATGCTTATGAAGAAATATAAAATCTCATCCCTTCCCCAATATCGCGCCACACCCCTACCCCTTAATTCCCTGGTTGAACTTGATGGACATATGTCTTTTTTCGACCGTACTAACTATGTAACTATGTAACATAACATGGGGGGGTCTCCTGGCTGTTCACACAGGTGTGTCATTGCTGTACATTGACCATGCATTGCTTCTGTGGTATTGCAAAGGCAAAGACAAATGCTTCCAGCCATCCATTGCACTAATGGATTGGTCATCAGCTGGCTGTCTATGTCCCGCATCAATATAGACCAAAGTACAGAGGGTTAGGCTATGCTATAGTGCACCTACCTGATGCATCAGAAGGTGCGAGGCCCTTGCTAAATTCTGTGCACAGACTTTGAGATCTATGCTTTAGACTGTATCTAAACCTGCTCCAACATGGACTGACATTCTGGCCTACTTTCAGCCGATGCGACTTGTCTGTCGCTGAACAGTCGCTTTTTATGTATTCAGCACCTATGTATAATGTTGTAAAAATGCTCTAGAAGCTAAAGTCGCAGAAATGTCACACATATTTGGCCTGCAACTTTCTGTGCGACAAATTCAGACAGGAAAAATCAGTATAAATCCTTAGAAAATTATCCCCCAGTGTCTCCATCTGCTGGCGGTATTGAATAAGCATTGCTGCACTGATGGGGTATGCATTAGACAAAAAAAAAGAAGAAAAAGAAGAATAATACGCCCAGAAAAGAGGCGAAAAGGAGAAAAACGTAAAAAAACGTGAAAAAAAAGTAAGAGGAAGAGAAGGGAAAAAAAGGTGGAAATGGGTTTAAAAGTGATTTCGGCGGAGAAATATATATATATATATATATATATATATATATATATATATATATACGCGCACACACACACATATATATAAACGTATTCTCCGTTGAGATATTGCAGCCGCTGCTGTGTCCAGGCCCAGGAGCCTTAGCACTGTGCTGTGATGTCACTCAATACCACTGACATCACTAGGTGTAAACAACATCTCTCCTTTGCTGTGTATGTGACTATGGAGCTGTTTGGTGATGTCGTCTATTATGGCCTTCATAGAAGCAACAGGAGATTGTTGCATCCATCTAGAACCCTCAGAACTACAGTGCTATGATGTCACTCACTTCCACAGGCCTTGCAGAGTGTAAACAACAACAACCCAGCTTTGTTGTGTATGTAACCATAGGGATTGTGATGTCACCTAGAACCTTCACAGCAGCGACAGCTTTATGAGGAGCATCAGCACTGCTCTGCCTGAGCAGAACCATCACCGCCATAGGTTGTCAAATAACCCGGATTTAACCCACACAGGTAAGTCCAATGGGGTGCAGGCATGTCCTCTATGCTTACAGCTTCCCGTGGGTGTTGGTTTGATACCGTTTGGGGACAGCCAAGGAGGCATCTGCAGGCAACAAAGGTAGGTGTGTGCTTGTGTGTGTGTTTCCTATGCAGATCCTAAGCCCAGTGTCACATGCAAGTAGGAGGAGTAAGAAGGGTTCCTGGCAAATCCGGGTTATGGATTGCATTTAAAAAGGCCCCGTGGGAGTGCAATGGGCCCCTGTCTTGCTGCTTAGCAATAATGGTATGGGTTTAGGTTCTGCTGTGTGTACTGGTGGTTGACTGCCCCCCAGCCCAGAGTGTGCATGGAAAATTGTCTGGCAGCCTCCCTGACAGCAAGCAGTGATAGTGCCCATGAAGGGGACCTTGTTGGGCCCGCCCCTTTCACGGTTATCGCTTCTCGGCCTTTTGGCTAAGATCAAGTGTAGTATCTGTTCTTATCAGTTTAATATCTGATACGTCCCCTATCTGGGGACCATATATTAAATGGATTTTTGAGAACGGGGGCCGATTTCGAAGCTTGCTTCCGTCGCCCTATGCATTGACCCGATATGGCAGTATCTTCGGGTACAGTGCACCACCCCCTTACAGGGTTAAAAAGAAAGATTCCTACTTTCATTGCTACCTGCTTGCTGGCTAGCCAGCTAGCCAGCCCTGTGGGCCTTGCTGCTGCTGCTGCTGCTGCTGCAGCCAAAAAACAAAAGGTGGTGCTGCTGCTGCTTCTGCTGCTTCTGCTTGTGTCTGGCCGCTGTTGGAGCGTCCAGGCACAGGACTTCTGCTGCTGCTGACTAAATGGCCTCCTTAATTGGATCATTTGAGTAGCCAGCACACCTGTGCAGGTAGGGCATGACATGATAGGCAGCTGCCTTGATAGCGGGTGGGTGCTGAATGTTCCTAATTGACAAAATAAGATTAATGCTTATGAAGAAATATAAAATCTCATCCCTTCCCCAATATCGCGCCACACCCCTACCCCTTAATTCCCTGGTTGAACTCGATGGACATATGTCTTTTTTCGACCGTACTAACTATGTAACTATGTAACATAACATGGGGGGGTCTCCTGGCTGTTCACACAGGTGTGTCATTGCTGTACATTGACCATGCATTGCTTCTGTGGTATTGCAAAGGCAAAGACAAATGCTTCCAGCCATCCATTGCACTAATGGATTGGTCATCAGCTGGCTGTCTATGTCCCGCATCAATATAGACCAAAGTACAGAGGGTTAGGCTATGCTATAGTGCACCTACCTGATGCATCAGAAGGTGCGAGGCCCTTGCTAAATTCTGTGCACAGACTTTGAGATCTATGCTTTAGACTGTATCTAAACCTGCTCCAACATGGACTGACATTCTGGCCTACTTTCAGCCGATGCGACTTGTCTGTCGCTGAACAGTCGCTTTTTATGTATTCAGCACCTATGTATAATGTTGTAAAAATGCTCTAGAAGCTAAAGTCGCAGAAATGTCACACATATTTGGCCTGCAACTTTCTGTGCGACAAATTCAGACAGGAAAAATCAGTATAAATCCTTAGAAAATTAATTATCCCCCAGTGTCTCCATCTGCTGGCGGTATTGAATAAGCATTGCTGCACTGATGGGGTATGCATTAGACGAAAAAAAAGAAGAAAAAGAAGAATAATACGCCCAGAAAAGAGGCGAAAAGGAGAAAAACGTAAAAAAACGTGAAAAAAAAGTAAGAGGAAGAGAAGGGAAAAAAAGGTGGAAATGGGTTTAAAAGTGATTTCGGCGGAGAAATATATATATATATATATATATATATATATATATATATATATATATACGCGCACACACACACATATATATAAACGTATTCTCCGTTGAGATATTGCAGCCGCTGCTGTGTCCAGGCCCAGGAGCCTTAGCACTGTGCTGTGATGTCACTCAATACCACTGACATCACTAGGTGTAAACAACATCTCTCCTTTGCTGTGTATGTGACTATGGAGCTGTTTGGTGATGTCGTCTATTATGGCCTTCATAGAAGCAACAGGAGATTGTTGCATCCATCTAGAACCCTCAGAACTACAGTGCTATGATGTCACTCACTTCCACAGGCCTTGCAGAGTGTAAACAACAACAACCCAGCTTTGTTGTGTATGTAACCATAGGGATTGTGATGTCACCTAGAACCTTCACAGCAGCGACAGCTTTATGAGGAGCATCAGCACTGCTCTGCCTGAGCAGAACCATCACCGCCATAGGTTGTCAAATAACCCGGATTTAACCCACACAGGTAAGTCCAATGGGGTGCAGGCATGTCCTCTATGCTTACAGCTTCCCGTGGGTGTTGGTTTGATACCGTTTGGGGACAGCCAAGGAGGCATCTGCAGGCAACAAAGGTAGGTGTGTGCTTGTGTGTGTGTTTCCTATGCAGATCCTAAGCCCAGTGTCACATGCAAGTAGGAGGAGTAAGAAGGGTTCCTGGCAAATCCGGGTTATGGATTGCATTTAAAAAGGCCCCGTGGGAGTGCAATGGGCCCCTGTCTTGCTGCTTAGCAATAATGGTATGGGTTTAGGTTCTGCTGTGTGTACTGGTGGTTGACTGCCCCCCAGCCCAGAGTGTGCATGGAAAATTGTCTGGCAGCCTCCCTGACAGCAAGCAGTGATAGTGCCCATGAAGGGGACCTTGTTGGGCCCGCCCCTTTCACGGTTATCGCTTCTCGGCCTTTTGGCTAAGATCAAGTGTAGTATCTGTTCTTATCAGTTTAATATCTGATACGTCCCCTATCTGGGGACCATATATTAAATGGATTTTTGAGAACGGGGGCCGATTTCGAAGCTTGCTTCCGTCGCCCTATGCATTGACCCGATATGGCAGTATCTTCGGGTACAGTGCACCACCCCCTTACAGGGTTAAAAAGAAAGATTCCTACTTTCATTGCTACCTGCTTGCTGGCTAGCCAGCTAGCCAGCCCTGTGGGCCTTGCTGCTGCTGCTGCTGCTGCTGCTGCAGCCAAAAAACAAAAGGTGGTGCTGCTGCTGCTTCTGCTGCTTCTGCTTGTGTCTGGCCGCTGTTGGAGCGTCCAGGCACAGGACTTCTGCTGCTGCTGACTAAATGGCCTCCTTAATTGGATCATTTGAGTAGCCAGCACACCTGTGCAGGTAGGGCATGACATGATAGGCAGCTGCCTTGATAGCGGGTGGGTGCTGAATGTTCCTAATTGACAAAATAAGATTAATGCTTATGAAGAAATATAAAATCTCATCCCTTCCCCAATATCGCGCCACACCCCTACCCCTTAATTCCCTGGTTGAACTTGATGGACATATGTCTTTTTTCGACCGTACTAACTATGTAACTATGTAACATAACATGGGGGGGTCTCCTGGCTGTTCACACAGGTGTGTCATTGCTGTACATTGACCATGCATTGCTTCTGTGGTATTGCAAAGGCAAAGACAAATGCTTCCAGCCATCCATTGCACTAATGGATTGGTCATCAGCTGGCTGTCTATGTCCCGCATCAATATAGACCAAAGTACAGAGGGTTAGGCTATGCTATAGTGCACCTACCTGATGCATCAGAAGGTGCGAGGCCCTTGCTAAATTCTGTGCACAGACTTTGAGATCTATGCTTTAGACTGTATCTAAACCTGCTCCAACATGGACTGACATTCTGGCCTACTTTCAGCCGATGCGACTTGTCTGTCGCTGAACAGTCGCTTTTTATGTATTCAGCACCTATGTATAATGTTGTAAAAATGCTCTAGAAGCTAAAGTCGCAGAAATGTCACACATATTTGGCCTGCAACTTTCTGTGCGACAAATTCAGACAGGAAAAATCAGTATAAATCCTTAGAAAATTATCCCCCAGTGTCTCCATCTGCTGGCGGTATTGAATAAGCATTGCTGCACTGATGGGGTATGCATTAGACGAAAAAAAAGAAGAAAAAGAAGAATAATACGCCCAGAAAAGAGGCGAAAAGGAGAAAAACGTAAAAAAACGTGAAAAAAAAGTAAGAGGAAGAGAAGGGAAAAAAAGGTGGAAATGGGTTTAAAAGTGATTTCGGCGGAGAAATATATATATATATATATATATATATATATATATATATATATATATATACGCGCACACACACACATATATATAAACGTATTCTCCGTTGAGATATTGCAGCCGCTGCTGTGTCCAGGCCCAGGAGCCTTAGCACTGTGCTGTGATGTCACTCAATACCACTGACATCACTAGGTGTAAACAACATCTCTCCTTTGCTGTGTATGTGACTATGGAGCTGTTTGGTGATGTCGTCTATTATGGCCTTCATAGAAGCAACAGGAGATTGTTGCATCCATCTAGAACCCTCAGAACTACAGTGCTATGATGTCACTCACTTCCACAGGCCTTGCAGAGTGTAAACAACAACAACCCAGCTTTGTTGTGTATGTAACCATAGGGATTGTGATGTCACCTAGAACCTTCACAGCAGCGACAGCTTTATGAGGAGCATCAGCACTGCTCTGCCTGAGCAGAACCATCACCGCCATAGGTTGTCAAATAACCCGGATTTAACCCACACAGGTAAGTCCAATGGGGTGCAGGCATGTCCTCTATGCTTACAGCTTCCCGTGGGTGTTGGTTTGATACCGTTTGGGGACAGCCAAGGAGGCATCTGCAGGCAACAAAGGTAGGTGTGTGCTTGTGTGTGTGTTTCCTATGCAGATCCTAAGCCCAGTGTCACATGCAAGTAGGAGGAGTAAGAAGGGTTCCTGGCAAATCCGGGTTATGGATTGCATTTAAAAAGGCCCCGTGGGAGTGCAATGGGCCCCTGTCTTGCTGCTTAGCAATAATGGTATGGGTTTAGGTTCTGCTGTGTGTACTGGTGGTTGACTGCCCCCCAGCCCAGAGTGTGCATGGAAAATTGTCTGGCAGCCTCCCTGACAGCAAGCAGTGATAGTGCCCATGAAGGGGACCTTGTTGGGCCCGCCCCTTTCACGGTTATCGCTTCTCGGCCTTTTGGCTAAGATCAAGTGTAGTATCTGTTCTTATCAGTTTTCATGCTGGTGGGGATGGGTGCTGCATGGAGGATGCAGGTGTACCAGGGCTTTCCGGGGCTGGTTCTGAGGAATCAGCTCGACGGCTGCCCCGATGTGACCTGTTCCCTTCGGGTCTCGCCATGAGGCTGAGAGGGTCTAGAACCGAGGTACTTTTGTGCCTCGGGGAGTGGTGACCCCGAGGTGCCGAAACTCACTGGGAGAATAGACTCACTGAGTTGAAGCACGGGCACCATAATCTCTTCACCTTGTGGCACTCACCTCTTGATTCCCGGCCTTCTGGCTAGGATCAGAGAAATTTTTATAGATCCGGCCGGATGTCCGGGCAGTATATCTGCACACATTCACTTATTTATTTATTTTTTGTCTCACTGTGTCACTTTTTGCGTGTTGTGTGTTCACAGGATTTGTCAGGATGCGGTAGCCCTTCTGGGTGTCCCTCCTGGCGGTCTAGGGGAGGTGTGTGTGGCCATTAGGTTCCGCACCTCCCTGCAAACACCCCGGGTACTCCTGCTTTGGCAGGGTACCTACCGTAATCGGCTCTGCGGGCAGATACCTTGGCTAACGCCAAGGGGGATGCCGGGAGCATTTGTGGTCCCCTAGTAGCTTCGGCGAAAAGGGACATCGAACCTGGAACCTCGCAGGTACCTTTTGGTCCGGAGGCGAAGGGTAAGGTTTGTTGGGGGGCCTCTCTCCTATCGGAGAAGGGCTTGCGATAGACCGCATCCTTTGTGCACGTTTTTTTTTAGTGTAACACGTTTGCACTTTTTCTTGCACTTTGGGTGAATCGAAAGCACGTTCCTCGGCTTTAGATAAAAAAAAAAAAAAAAAAATCTGTTCTTATCAGTTTAATATCTGATACGTCCCCTATCTGGGGACCATATATTAAATGGATTTTTGAGAACGGGGGCCGATTTCGAAGCTTGCTTCCGTCGCCCTATGCATTGACCCGATATGGCAGTATCTTCGGGTACAGTGCACCACCCCCTTACAGGGTTAAAAAGAAAGATTCCTACTTTCATTGCTACCTGCTTGCTGGCTAGCCAGCTAGCCAGCCCTGTGGGCCTTGCTGCTGCTGCTGCTGCTGCTGCTGCAGCCAAAAAACAAAAGGTGGTGCTGCTGCTGCTTCTGCTGCTTCTGCTTGTGTCTGGCCGCTGTTGGAGCGTCCAGGCACAGGACTTCTGCTGCTGCTGACTAAATGGCCTCCTTAATTGGATCATTTGAGTAGCCAGCACACCTGTGCAGGTAGGGCATGACATGATAGGCAGCTGCCTTGATAGCGGGTGGGTGCTGAATGTTCCTAATTGACAAAATAAGATTAATGCTTATGAAGAAATATAAAATCTCATCCCTTCCCCAATATCGCGCCACACCCCTACCCCTTAATTCCCTGGTTGAACTTGATGGACATATGTCTTTTTTCGACCGTACTAACTATGTAACTATGTAACATAACATGGGGGGGTCTCCTGGCTGTTCACACAGGTGTGTCATTGCTGTACATTGACCATGCATTGCTTCTGTGGTATTGCAAAGGCAAAGACAAATGCTTCCAGCCATCCATTGCACTAATGGATTGGTCATCAGCTGGCTGTCTATGTCCCGCATCAATATAGACCAAAGTACAGAGGGTTAGGCTATGCTATAGTGCACCTACCTGATGCATCAGAAGGTGCGAGGCCCTTGCTAAATTCTGTGCACAGACTTTGAGATCTATGCTTTAGACTGTATCTAAACCTGCTCCAACATGGACTGACATTCTGGCCTACTTTCAGCCGATGCGACTTGTCTGTCGCTGAACAGTCGCTTTTTATGTATTCAGCACCTATGTATAATGTTGTAAAAATGCTCTAGAAGCTAAAGTCGCAGAAATGTCACACATATTTGGCCTGCAACTTTCTGTGCGACAAATTCAGACAGGAAAAATCAGTATAAATCCTTAGAAAATTATCCCCCAGTGTCTCCATCTGCTGGCGGTATTGAATAAGCATTGCTGCACTGATGGGGTATGCATTAGACGAAAAAAAAGAAGAAAAAGAAGAATAATACGCCCAGAAAAGAGGCGAAAAGGAGAAAAACGTAAAAAAACGTGAAAAAAAAGTAAGAGGAAGAGAAGGGAAAAAAAGGTGGAAATGGGTTTAAAAGTGATTTCGGCGGAGAAATATATATATATATATATATATATATATATATATATATATATATACGCGCACACACACACATATATATAAACGTATTCTCCGTTGAGATATTGCAGCCGCTGCTGTGTCCAGGCCCAGGAGCCTTAGCACTGTGCTGTGATGTCACTCAATACCACTGACATCACTAGGTGTAAACAACATCTCTCCTTTGCTGTGTATGTGACTATGGAGCTGTTTGGTGATGTCGTCTATTATGGCCTTCATAGAAGCAACAGGAGATTGTTGCATCCATCTAGAACCCTCAGAACTACAGTGCTATGATGTCACTCACTTCCACAGGCCTTGCAGAGTGTAAACAACAACAACCCAGCTTTGTTGTGTATGTAACCATAGGGATTGTGATGTCACCTAGAACCTTCACAGCAGCGACAGCTTTATGAGGAGCATCAGCACTGCTCTGCCTGAGCAGAACCATCACCGCCATAGGTTGTCAAATAACCCGGATTTAACCCACACAGGTAAGTCCAATGGGGTGCAGGCATGTCCTCTATGCTTACAGCTTCCCGTGGGTGTTGGTTTGATACCGTTTGGGGACAGCCAAGGAGGCATCTGCAGGCAACAAAGGTAGGTGTGTGCTTGTGTGTGTGTTTCCTATGCAGATCCTAAGCCCAGTGTCACATGCAAGTAGGAGGAGTAAGAAGGGTTCCTGGCAAATCCGGGTTATGGATTGCATTTAAAAAGGCCCCGTGGGAGTGCAATGGGCCCCTGTCTTGCTGCTTAGCAATAATGGTATGGGTTTAGGTTCTGCTGTGTGTACTGGTGGTTGACTGCCCCCCAGCCCAGAGTGTGCATGGAAAATTGTCTGGCAGCCTCCCTGACAGCAAGCAGTGATAGTGCCCATGAAGGGGACCTTGTTGGGCCCGCCCCTTTCACGGTTATCGCTTCTCGGCCTTTTGGCTAAGATCAAGTGTAGTATCTGTTCTTATCAGTTTTCATGCTGGTGGGGATGGGTGCTGCATGGAGGATGCAGGTGTACCAGGGCTTTCCGGGGCTGGTTCTGAGGAATCAGCTCGACGGCTGCCCCGATGTGACCTGTTCCCTCCGGGTCTCGCCATGAGGCTGAGAGGGTCTAGAGCCGAGGTACTTTTGTGCCTCGGGGAGTGGTGACCCCGAGGTGCCGAAACTCACTGGGAGAATAGACTCACTGAGTTGAAGCACGGGCACCATAATCTCTTCACCTTGTGGCACTCACCTCTTGATTCCCGGCCTTCTGGCTAGGATCAGAGAAATTTTTATAGATCCGGCCGGATGTCCGGGCAGTATATCTGCACACATTCACTTATTTATTTCCTTTTTGTCTCACTGTGTCACTTTTTGCGTGTTGTGTGTTCACAGGATTGGTCAGGATGCGGTAGCCCTTCTGGGTGTCCCTCCTGGCGGTCTAGGGGAGGTGTGTGTGGCCATTAGGTTCCGCACCTCCCTGCAAACACCCCGGGTACTCCTGCTTTGGCAGGGTACCTACCGTAATCGGCTCTGCGGGCAGATACCTTGGCTAACGCCAAGGGGGATGCCGGGAGCATTTGTGGTCCCCTAGTAGCTTCGGCGAAAAGGGACATCGAACCTGGAACCTCGCAGGTACCTTTTGGTCCGGAGGCGAAGGGTAAGGTTTGTTGGGGGGCCTCTCTCCTATCGGAGAAGGGCTTGCGATAGACCGCATCCTTTGTGCACGTTTTTTTAGTGTAACACGTTTGCACTTTTTCTTGCACTTTGGGTGAATCGAAAGCACGTTCCTCGGCTTTAGATAAAAAAAAATCTGTTCTTATCAGTTTAATATCTGATACGTCCCCTATCTGGGGACCATATATTAAATGGATTTTTGAGAACGGGGGCCGATTTCGAAGCTTGCTTCCGTCGCCCTATGCATTGACCCGATATGGCAGTATCTTCGGGTACAGTGCACCACCCCCTTACAGGGTTAAAAAGAAAGATTCCTACTTTCATTGCTACCTGCTTGCTGGCTAGCCAGCTAGCCAGCCCTGTGGGCCTTGCTGCTGCTGCTGCTGCTGCTGCAGCCAAAAAACAAAAGGTGGTGCTGCTGCTGCTTCTGCTGCTTCTGCTTGTGTCTGGCCGCTGTTGGAGCGTCCAGGCACAGGACTTCTGCTGCTGCTGACTAAATGGCCTCCTTAATTGGATCATTTGAGTAGCCAGCACACCTGTGCAGGTAGGGCATGACATGATAGGCAGCTGCCTTGATAGCGGGTGGGTGCTGAATGTTCCTAATTGACAAAATAAGATTAATGCTTATGAAGAAATATAAAATCTCATCCCTTCCCCAATATCGCGCCACACCCCTACCCCTTAATTCCCTGGTTGAACTTGATGGACATATGTCTTTTTTCGACCGTACTAACTATGTAACTATGTAACATAACATGGGGGGGTCTCCTGGCTGTTCACACAGGTGTGTCATTGCTGTACATTGACCATGCATTGCTTCTGTGGTATTGCAAAGGCAAAGACAAATGCTTCCAGCCATCCATTGCACTAATGGATTGGTCATCAGCTGGCTGTCTATGTCCCGCATCAATATAGACCAAAGTACAGAGGGTTAGGCTATGCTATAGTGCACCTACCTGATGCATCAGAAGGTGCGAGGCCCTTGCTAAATTCTGTGCACAGACTTTGAGATCTATGCTTTAGACTGTATCTAAACCTGCTCCAACATGGACTGACATTCTGGCCTACTTTCAGCCGATGCGACTTGTCTGTCGCTGAACAGTCGCTTTTTATGTATTCAGCACCTATGTATAATGTTGTAAAAATGCTCTAGAAGCTAAAGTCGCAGAAATGTCACACATATTTGGCCTGCAACTTTCTGTGCGACAAATTCAGACAGGAAAAATCAGTATAAATCCTTAGAAAATTATCCCCCAGTGTCTCCATCTGCTGGCGGTATTGAATAAGCATTGCTGCACTGATGGGGTATGCATTAGACGAAAAAAAAGAAGAAAAAGAAGAATAATACGCCCAGAAAAGAGGCGAAAAGGAGAAAAACGTAAAAAAACGTGAAAAAAAAGTAAGAGGAAGAGAAGGGAAAAAAAGGTGGAAATGGGTTTAAAAGTGATTTCGGCGGAGAAATATATATATATATATATATATATATATATATATATATATATATACGCGCACACACACACATATATATAAACGTATTCTCCGTTGAGATATTGCAGCCGCTGCTGTGTCCAGGCCCAGGAGCCTTAGCACTGTGCTGTGATGTCACTCAATACCACTGACATCACTAGGTGTAAACAACATCTCTCCTTTGCTGTGTATGTGACTATGGAGCTGTTTGGTGATGTCGTCTATTATGGCCTTCATAGAAGCAACAGGAGATTGTTGCATCCATCTAGAACCCTCAGAACTACAGTGCTATGATGTCACTCACTTCCACAGGCCTTGCAGAGTGTAAACAACAACAACCCAGCTTTGTTGTGTATGTAACCATAGGGATTGTGATGTCACCTAGAACCTTCACAGCAGCGACAGCTTTATGAGGAGCATCAGCACTGCTCTGCCTGAGCAGAACCATCACCGCCATAGGTTGTCAAATAACCCGGATTTAACCCACACAGGTAAGTCCAATGGGGTGCAGGCATGTCCTCTATGCTTACAGCTTCCCGTGGGTGTTGGTTTGATACCGTTTGGGGACAGCCAAGGAGGCATCTGCAGGCAACAAAGGTAGGTGTGTGCTTGTGTGTGTGTTTCCTATGCAGATCCTAAGCCCAGTGTCACATGCAAGTAGGAGGAGTAAGAAGGGTTCCTGGCAAATCCGGGTTATGGATTGCATTTAAAAAGGCCCCGTGGGAGTGCAATGGGCCCCTGTCTTGCTGCTTAGCAATAATGGTATGGGTTTAGGTTCTGCTGTGTGTACTGGTGGTTGACTGCCCCCCAGCCCAGAGTGTGCATGGAAAATTGTCTGGCAGCCTCCCTGACAGCAAGCAGTGATAGTGCCCATGAAGGGGACCTTGTTGGGCCCGCCCCTTTCACGGTTATCGCTTCTCGGCCTTTTGGCTAAGATCAAGTGTAGTATCTGTTCTTATCAGTTTTCATGCTGGTGGGGATGGGTGCTGCATGGAGGATGCAGGTGTACCAGGGCTTTCCGGGGCTGGTTCTGAGGAATCAGCTCGACGGCTGCCCCGATGTGACCTGTTCCCTCCGGGTCTCGCCATGAGGCTGAGAGGGTCTAGAGCCGAGGTACTTTTGTGCCTCGGGGAGTGGTGACCCCGAGGTGCCGAAACTCACTGGGAGAATAGACTCACTGAGTTGAAGCACGGGCACCATAATCTCTTCACCTTGTGGCACTCACCTCTTGATTCCCGGCCTTCTGGCTAGGATCAGAGAAATTTTTATAGATCCGGCCGGATGTCCGGGCAGTATATCTGCACACATTCACTTATTTATTTCCTTTTTGTCTCACTGTGTCACTTTTTGCGTGTTGTGTGTTCACAGGATTGGTCAGGATGCGGTAGCCCTTCTGGGTGTCCCTCCTGGCGGTCTAGGGGAGGTGTGTGTGGCCATTAGGTTCCGCACCTCCCTGCAAACACCCCGGGTACTCCTGCTTTGGCAGGGTACCTACCGTAATCGGCTCTGCGGGCAGATACCTTGGCTAACGCCAAGGGGGATGCCGGGAGCATTTGTGGTCCCCTAGTAGCTTCGGCGAAAAGGGACATCGAACCTGGAACCTCGCAGGTACCTTTTGGTCCGGAGGCGAAGGGTAAGGTTTGTTGGGGGGCCTCTCTCCTATCGGAGAAGGGCTTGCGATAGACCGCATCCTTTGTGCACGTTTTTTTAGTGTAACACGTTTGCACTTTTTCTTGCACTTTGGGTGAATCGAAAGCACGTTCCTCGGCTTTAGATAAAAAAAAATCTGTTCTTATCAGTTTAATATCTGATACGTCCCCTATCTGGGGACCATATATTAAATGGATTTTTGAGAACGGGGGCCGATTTCGAAGCTTGCTTCCGTCGCCCTATGCATTGACCCGATATGGCAGTATCTTCGGGTACAGTGCACCACCCCCTTACAGGGTTAAAAAGAAAGATTCCTACTTTCATTGCTACCTGCTTGCTGGCTAGCCAGCTAGCCAGCCCTGTGGGCCTTGCTGCTGCTGCTGCTGCTGCTGCAGCCAAAAAACAAAAGGTGGTGCTGCTGCTGCTTCTGCTGCTTCTGCTTGTGTCTGGCCGCTGTTGGAGCGTCCAGGCACAGGACTTCTGCTGCTGCTGACTAAATGGCCTCCTTAATTGGATCATTTGAGTAGCCAGCACACCTGTGCAGGTAGGGCATGACATGATAGGCAGCTGCCTTGATAGCGGGTGGGTGCTGAATGTTCCTAATTGACAAAATAAGATTAATGCTTATGAAGAAATATAAAATCTCATCCCTTCCCCAATATCGCGCCACACCCCTACCCCTTAATTCCCTGGTTGAACTTGATGGACATATGTCTTTTTTCGACCGTACTAACTATGTAACTATGTAACATAACATGGGGGGGTCTCCTGGCTGTTCACACAGGTGTGTCATTGCTGTACATTGACCATGCATTGCTTCTGTGGTATTGCAAAGGCAAAGACAAATGCTTCCAGCCATCCATTGCACTAATGGATTGGTCATCAGCTGGCTGTCTATGTCCCGCATCAATATAGACCAAAGTACAGAGGGTTAGGCTATGCTATAGTGCACCTACCTGATGCATCAGAAGGTGCGAGGCCCTTGCTAAATTCTGTGCACAGACTTTGAGATCTATGCTTTAGACTGTATCTAAACCTGCTCCAACATGGACTGACATTCTGGCCTACTTTCAGCCGATGCGACTTGTCTGTCGCTGAACAGTCGCTTTTTATGTATTCAGCACCTATGTATAATGTTGTAAAAATGCTCTAGAAGCTAAAGTCGCAGAAATGTCACACATATTTGGCCTGCAACTTTCTGTGCGACAAATTCAGACAGGAAAAATCAGTATAAATCCTTAGAAAATTATCCCCCAGTGTCTCCATCTGCTGGCGGTATTGAATAAGCATTGCTGCACTGATGGGGTATGCATTAGACGAAAAAAAAGAAGAAAAAGAAGAATAATACGCCCAGAAAAGAGGCGAAAAGGAGAAAAACGTAAAAAAACGTGAAAAAAAAGTAAGAGGAAGAGAAGGGAAAAAAAGGTGGAAATGGGTTTAAAAGTGATTTCGGCGGAGAAATATATATATATATATATATATATATATATATATATATATACGCGCACACACACACATATATATAAACGTATTCTCCGTTGAGATATTGCAGCCGCTGCTGTGTCCAGGCCCAGGAGCCTTAGCACTGTGCTGTGATGTCACTCAATACCACTGACATCACTAGGTGTAAACAACATCTCTCCTTTGCTGTGTATGTGACTATGGAGCTGTTTGGTGATGTCGTCTATTATGGCCTTCATAGAAGCAACAGGAGATTGTTGCATCCATCTAGAACCCTCAGAACTACAGTGCTATGATGTCACTCACTTCCACAGGCCTTGCAGAGTGTAAACAACAACAACCCAGCTTTGTTGTGTATGTAACCATAGGGATTGTGATGTCACCTAGAACCTTCACAGCAGCGACAGCTTTATGAGGAGCATCAGCACTGCTCTGCCTGAGCAGAACCATCACCGCCATAGGTTGTCAAATAACCCGGATTTAACCCACACAGGTAAGTCCAATGGGGTGCAGGCATGTCCTCTATGCTTACAGCTTCCCGTGGGTGTTGGTTTGATACCGTTTGGGGACAGCCAAGGAGGCATCTGCAGGCAACAAAGGTAGGTGTGTGCTTGTGTGTGTGTTTCCTATGCAGATCCTAAGCCCAGTGTCACATGCAAGTAGGAGGAGTAAGAAGGGTTCCTGGCAAATCCGGGTTATGGATTGCATTTAAAAAGGCCCCGTGGGAGTGCAATGGGCCCCTGTCTTGCTGCTTAGCAATAATGGTATGGGTTTAGGTTCTGCTGTGTGTACTGGTGGTTGACTGCCCCCCAGCCCAGAGTGTGCATGGAAAATTGTCTGGCAGCCTCCCTGACAGCAAGCAGTGATAGTGCCCATGAAGGGGACCTTGTTGGGCCCGCCCCTTTCACGGTTATCGCTTCTCGGCCTTTTGGCTAAGATCAAGTGTAGTATCTGTTCTTATCAGTTTAATATCTGATACGTCCCCTATCTGGGGACCATATATTAAATGGATTTTTGAGAACGGGGGCCGATTTCGAAGCTTGCTTCCGTCGCCCTATGCATTGACCCGATATGGCAGTATCTTCGGGTACAGTGCACCACCCCCTTACAGGGTTAAAAAGAAAGATTCCTACTTTCATTGCTACCTGCTTGCTGGCTAGCCAGCTAGCCAGCCCTGTGGGCCTTGCTGCTGCTGCTGCTGCTGCTGCAGCCAAAAAACAAAAGGTGGTGCTGCTGCTGCTTCTGCTGCTTCTGCTTGTGTCTGGCCGCTGTTGGAGCGTCCAGGCACAGGACTTCTGCTGCTGCTGACTAAATGGCCTCCTTAATTGGATCATTTGAGTAGCCAGCACACCTGTGCAGGTAGGGCATGACATGATAGGCAGCTGCCTTGATAGCGGGTGGGTGCTGAATGTTCCTAATTGACAAAATAAGATTAATGCTTATGAAGAAATATAAAATCTCATCCCTTCCCCAATATCGCGCCACACCCCTACCCCTTAATTCCCTGGTTGAACTTGATGGACATATGTCTTTTTTCGACCGTACTAACTATGTAACTATGTAACATAACATGGGGGGGTCTCCTGGCTGTTCACACAGGTGTGTCATTGCTGTACATTGACCATGCATTGCTTCTGTGATATTGCAAAGGCAAAGACAAATGCTTCCAGCCATCCATTGCACTAATGGATTGGTCATCAGCTGGCTGTCTATGTCCCGCATCAATATAGACCAAAGTACAGAGGGTTAGGCTATGCTATAGTGCACCTACCTGATGCATCAGAAGGTGCGAGGCCCTTGCTAAATTCTGTGCACAGACTTTGAGATCTATGCTTTAGACTGTATCTAAACCTGCTCCAACATGGACTGACATTCTGGCCTACTTTCAGCCGATGCGACTTGTCTGTCGCTGAACAGTCGCTTTTTATGTATTCAGCACCTATGTATAATGTTGTAAAAATGCTCTAGAAGCTAAAGTCGCAGAAATGTCACACATATTTGGCCTGCAACTTTCTGTGCGACAAATTCAGACAGGAAAAATCAGTATAAATCCTTAGAAAATTATCCCCCAGTGTCTCCATCTGCTGGCGGTATTGAATAAGCATTGCTGCACTGATGGGGTATGCATTAGACGAAAAAAAAGAAGAAAAAGAAGAATAATACGCCCAGAAAAGAGGCGAAAAGGAGAAAAACGTAAAAAAACGTGAAAAAAAAGTAAGAGGAAGAGAAGGGAAAAAAAGGTGGAAATGGGTTTAAAAGTGATTTCGGCGGAGAAATATATATATATATATATATATATATATATATATATATATATATATACGCGCACACACACACATATATATAAACGTATTCTCCGTTGAGATATTGCAGCCGCTGCTGTGTCCAGGCCCAGGAGCCTTAGCACTGTGCTGTGATGTCACTCAATACCACTGACATCACTAGGTGTAAACAACATCTCTCCTTTGCTGTGTATGTGACTATGGAGCTGTTTGGTGATGTCGTCTATTATGGCCTTCATAGAAGCAACAGGAGATTGTTGCATCCATCTAGAACCCTCAGAACTACAGTGCTATGATGTCACTCACTTCCACAGGCCTTGCAGAGTGTAAACAACAACAACCCAGCTTTGTTGTGTATGTAACCATAGGGATTGTGATGTCACCTAGAACCTTCACAGCAGCGACAGCTTTATGAGGAGCATCAGCACTGCTCTGCCTGAGCAGAACCATCACCGCCATAGGTTGTCAAATAACCCGGATTTAACCCACACAGGTAAGTCCAATGGGGTGCAGGCATGTCCTCTATGCTTACAGCTTCCCGTGGGTGTTGGTTTGATACCGTTTGGGGACAGCCAAGGAGGCATCTGCAGGCAACAAAGGTAGGTGTGTGCTTGTGTGTGTGTTTCCTATGCAGATCCTAAGCCCAGTGTCACATGCAAGTAGGAGGAGTAAGAAGGGTTCCTGGCAAATCCGGGTTATGGATTGCATTTAAAAAGGCCCCGTGGGAGTGCAATGGGCCCCTGTCTTGCTGCTTAGCAATAATGGTATGGGTTTAGGTTCTGCTGTGTGTACTGGTGGTTGACTGCCCCCCAGCCCAGAGTGTGCATGGAAAATTGTCTGGCAGCCTCCCTGACAGCAAGCAGTGATAGTGCCCATGAAGGGGACCTTGTTGGGCCCGCCCCTTTCACGGTTATCGCTTCTCGGCCTTTTGGCTAAGATCAAGTGTAGTATCTGTTCTTATCAGTTTAATATCTGATACGTCCCCTATCTGGGGACCATATATTAAATGGATTTTTGAGAACGGGGGCCGATTTCGAAGCTTGCTTCCGTCGCCCTATGCATTGACCCGATATGGCAGTATCTTCGGGTACAGTGCACCACCCCCTTACAGGGTTAAAAAGAAAGATTCCTACTTTCATTGCTACCTGCTTGCTGGCTAGCCAGCTAGCCAGCCCTGTGGGCCTTGCTGCTGCTGCTGCTGCTGCTGCTGCAGCCAAAAAACAAAAGGTGGTGCTGCTGCTGCTTCTGCTGCTTCTGCTTGTGTCTGGCCGCTGTTGGAGCGTCCAGGCACAGGACTTCTGCTGCTGCTGACTAAATGGCCTCCTTAATTGGATCATTTGAGTAGCCAGCACACCTGTGCAGGTAGGGCATGACATGATAGGCAGCTGCCTTGATAGCGGGTGGGTGCTGAATGTTCCTAATTGACAAAATAAGATTAATGCTTATGAAGAAATATAAAATCTCATCCCTTCCCCAATATCGCGCCACACCCCTACCCCTTAATTCCCTGGTTGAACTTGATGGACATATGTCTTTTTTCGACCGTACTAACTATGTAACTATGTAACATAACATGGGGGGGTCTCCTGGCTGTTCACACAGGTGTGTCATTGCTGTACATTGACCATGCATTGCTTCTGTGGTATTGCAAAGGCAAAGACAAATGCTTCCAGCCATCCATTGCACTAATGGATTGGTCATCAGCTGGCTGTCTATGTCCCGCATCAATATAGACCAAAGTACAGAGGGTTAGGCTATGCTATAGTGCACCTACCTGATGCATCAGAAGGTGCGAGGCCCTTGCTAAATTCTGTGCACAGACTTTGAGATCTATGCTTTAGACTGTATCTAAACCTGCTCCAACATGGACTGACATTCTGGCCTACTTTCAGCCGATGCGACTTGTCTGTCGCTGAACAGTCGCTTTTTATGTATTCAGCACCTATGTATAATGTTGTAAAAATGCTCTAGAAGCTAAAGTCGCAGAAATGTCACACATATTTGGCCTGCAACTTTCTGTGCGACAAATTCAGACAGGAAAAATCAGTATAAATCCTTAGAAAATTATCCCCCAGTGTCTCCATCTGCTGGCGGTATTGAATAAGCATTGCTGCACTGATGGGGTATGCATTAGACGAAAAAAAAGAAGAAAAAGAAGAATAATACGCCCAGAAAAGAGGCGAAAAGGAGAAAAACGTAAAAAAACGTGAAAAAAAAGTAAGAGGAAGAGAAGGGAAAAAAAGGTGGAAATGGGTTTAAAAGTGATTTCGGCGGAGATATATATATATATATATATATATATATATATATATATATATATATATATATACGCGCACACACACACATATATATAAACGTATTCTCCGTTGAGATATTGCAGCCGCTGCTGTGTCCAGGCCCAGGAGCCTTAGCACTGTGCTGTGATGTCACTCAATACCACTGACATCACTAGGTGTAAACAACATCTCTCCTTTGCTGTGTATGTGACTATGGAGCTGTTTGGTGATGTCGTCTATTATGGCCTTCATAGAAGCAACAGGAGATTGTTGCATCCATCTAGAACCCTCAGAACTACAGTGCTATGATGTCACTCACTTCCACAGGCCTTGCAGAGTGTAAACAACAACAACCCAGCTTTGTTGTGTATGTAACCATAGGGATTGTGATGTCACCTAGAACCTTCACAGCAGCGACAGCTTTATGAGGAGCATCAGCACTGCTCTGCCTGAGCAGAACCATCACCGCCATAGGTTGTCAAATAACCCGGATTTAACCCACACAGGTAAGTCCAATGGGGTGCAGGCATGTCCTCTATGCTTACAGCTTCCCGTGGGTGTTGGTTTGATACCGTTTGGGGACAGCCAAGGAGGCATCTGCAGGCAACAAAGGTAGGTGTGTGCTTGTGTGTGTGTTTCCTATGCAGATCCTAAGCCCAGTGTCACATGCAAGTAGGAGGAGTAAGAAGGGTTCCTGGCAAATCCGGGTTATGGATTGCATTTAAAAAGGCCCCGTGGGAGTGCAATGGGCCCCTGTCTTGCTGCTTAGCAATAATGGTATGGGTTTAGGTTCTGCTGTGTGTACTGGTGGTTGACTGCCCCCCAGCCCAGAGTGTGCATGGAAAATTGTCTGGCAGCCTCCCTGACAGCAAGCAGTGATAGTGCCCATGAAGGGGACCTTGTTGGGCCCGCCCCTTTCACGGTTATCGCTTCTCGGCCTTTTGGCTAAGATCAAGTGTAGTATCTGTTCTTATCAGTTTAATATCTGATACGTCCCCTATCTGGGGACCATATATTAAATGGATTTTTGAGAACGGGGGCCGATTTCGAAGCTTGCTTCCGTCGCCCTATGCATTGACCCGATATGGCAGTATCTTCGGGTACAGTGCACCACCCCCTTACAGGGTTAAAAAGAAAGATTCCTACTTTCATTGCTACCTGCTTGCTGGCTAGCCAGCTAGCCAGCCCTGTGGGCCTTGCTGCTGCTGCTGCTGCTGCTGCAGCCAAAAAACAAAAGGTGGTGCTGCTGCTGCTTCTGCTGCTTCTGCTTGTGTCTGGCCGCTGTTGGAGCGTCCAGGCACAGGACTTCTGCTGCTGCTGACTAAATGGCCTCCTTAATTGGATCATTTGAGTAGCCAGCACACCTGTGCAGGTAGGGCATGACATGATAGGCAGCTGCCTTGATAGCGGGTGGGTGCTGAATGTTCCTAATTGACAAAATAAGATTAATGCTTATGAAGAAATATAAAATCTCATCCCTTCCCCAATATCGCGCCACACCCCTACCCCTTAATTCCCTGGTTGAACTTGATGGACATATGTCTTTTTTCGACCGTACTAACTATGTAACTATGTAACATAACATGGGGGGGTCTCCTGGCTGTTCACACAGGTGTGTCATTGCTGTACATTGACCATGCATTGCTTCTGTGGTATTGCAAAGGCAAAGACAAATGCTTCCAGCCATCCATTGCACTAATGGATTGGTCATCAGCTGGCTGTCTATGTCCCGCATCAATATAGACCAAAGTACAGAGGGTTAGGCTATGCTATAGTGCACCTACCTGATGCATCAGAAGGTGCGAGGCCCTTGCTAAATTCTGTGCACAGACTTTGAGATCTATGCTTTAGACTGTATCTAAACCTGCTCCAACATGGACTGACATTCTGGCCTACTTTCAGCCGATGCGACTTGTCTGTCGCTGAACAGTCGCTTTTTATGTATTCAGCACCTATGTATAATGTTGTAAAAATGCTCTAGAAGCTAAAGTCGCAGAAATGTCACACATATTTGGCCTGCAACTTTCTGTGCGACAAATTCAGACAGGAAAAATCAGTATAAATCCTTAGAAAATTATCCCCCAGTGTCTCCATCTGCTGGCGGTATTGAATAAGCATTGCTGCACTGATGGGGTATGCATTAGACGAAAAAAAAGAAGAAAAAGAAGAATAATACGCCCAGAAAAGAGGCGAAAAGGAGAAAAACGTAAAAAAACGTGAAAAAAAAGTAAGAGGAAGAGAAGGGAAAAAAAGGTGGAAATGGGTTTAAAAGTGATTTCGGCGGAGAAATATATATATATATATATATATATATATATATATATATATATATATACGCGCACACACACACATATATATAAACGTATTCTCCGTTGAGATATTGCAGCCGCTGCTGTGTCCAGGCCCAGGAGCCTTAGCACTGTGCTGTGATGTCACTCAATACCACTGACATCACTAGGTGTAAACAACATCTCTCCTTTGCTGTGTATGTGACTATGGAGCTGTTTGGTGATGTCGTCTATTATGGCCTTCATAGAAGCAACAGGAGATTGTTGCATCCATCTAGAACCCTCAGAACTACAGTGCTATGATGTCACTCACTTCCACAGGCCTTGCAGAGTGTAAACAACAACAACCCAGCTTTGTTGTGTATGTAACCATAGGGATTGTGATGTCACCTAGAACCTTCACAGCAGCGACAGCTTTATGAGGAGCATCAGCACTGCTCTGCCTGAGCAGAACCATCACCGCCATAGGTTGTCAAATAACCCGGATTTAACCCACACAGGTAAGTCCAATGGGGTGCAGGCATGTCCTCTATGCTTACAGCTTCCCGTGGGTGTTGGTTTGATACCGTTTGGGGACAGCCAAGGAGGCATCTGCAGGCAACAAAGGTAGGTGTGTGCTTGTGTGTGTGTTTCCTATGCAGATCCTAAGCCCAGTGTCACATGCAAGTAGGAGGAGTAAGAAGGGTTCCTGGCAAATCCGGGTTATGGATTGCATTTAAAAAGGCCCCGTGGGAGTGCAATGGGCCCCTGTCTTGCTGCTTAGCAATAATGGTATGGGTTTAGGTTCTGCTGTGTGTACTGGTGGTTGACTGCCCCCCAGCCCAGAGTGTGCATGGAAAATTGTCTGGCAGCCTCCCTGACAGCAAGCAGTGATAGTGCCCATGAAGGGGACCTTGTTGGGCCCGCCCCTTTCACGGTTATCGCTTCTCGGCCTTTTGGCTAAGATCAAGTGTAGTATCTGTTCTTATCAGTTTAATATCTGATACGTCCCCTATCTGGGGACCATATATTAAATGGATTTTTGAGAACGGGGGCCGATTTCGAAGCTTGCTTCCGTCGCCCTATGCATTGACCCGATATGGCAGTATCTTCGGGTACAGTGCACCACCCCCTTACAGGGTTAAAAAGAAAGATTCCTACTTTCATTGCTACCTGCTTGCTGGCTAGCCAGCTAGCCAGCCCTGTGGGCCTTGCTGCTGCTGCTGCTGCTGCAGCCAAAAAACAAAAGGTGGTGCTGCTGCTGCTTCTGCTGCTTCTGCTTGTGTCTGGCCGCTGTTGGAGCGTCCAGGCACAGGACTTCTGCTGCTGCTGACTAAATGGCCTCCTTAATTGGATCATTTGAGTAGCCAGCACACCTGTGCAGGTAGGGCATGACATGATAGGCAGCTGCCTTGATAGCGGGTGGGTGCTGAATGTTCCTAATTGACAAAATAAGATTAATGCTTATGAAGAAATATAAAATCTCATCCCTTCCCCAATATCGCGCCACACCCCTACCCCTTAATTCCCTGGTTGAACTTGATGGACATATGTCTTTTTTCGACCGTACTAACTATGTAACTATGTAACATAACATGGGGGGGTCTCCTGGCTGTTCACACAGGTGTGTCATTGCTGTACATTGACCATGCATTGCTTCTGTGGTATTGCAAAGGCAAAGACAAATGCTTCCAGCCATCCATTGCACTAATGGATTGGTCATCAGCTGGCTGTCTATGTCCCGCATCAATATAGACCAAAGTACAGAGGGTTAGGCTATGCTATAGTGCACCTACCTGATGCATCAGAAGGTGCGAGGCCCTTGCTAAATTCTGTGCACAGACTTTGAGATCTATGCTTTAGACTGTATCTAAACCTGCTCCAACATGGACTGACATTCTGGCCTACTTTCAGCCGATGCGACTTGTCTGTCGCTGAACAGTCGCTTTTTATGTATTCAGCACCTATGTATAATGTTGTAAAAATGCTCTAGAAGCTAAAGTCGCAGAAATGTCACACATATTTGGCCTGCAACTTTCTGTGCGACAAATTCAGACAGGAAAAATCAGTATAAATCCTTAGAAAATTATCCCCCAGTGTCTCCATCTGCTGGCGGTATTGAATAAGCATTGCTGCACTGATGGGGTATGCATTAGACGAAAAAAAAGAAGAAAAAGAAGAATAATACGCCCAGAAAAGAGGCGAAAAGGAGAAAAACGTAAAAAAACGTGAAAAAAAAGTAAGAGGAAGAGAAGGGAAAAAAAGGTGGAAATGGGTTTAAAAGTGATTTCGGCGGAGAAATATATATATATATATATATATATATATATATATATATATATATATACGCGCACACACACACATATATATAAACGTATTCTCCGTTGAGATATTGCAGCCGCTGCTGTGTCCAGGCCCAGGAGCCTTAGCACTGTGCTGTGATGTCACTCAATACCACTGACATCACTAGGTGTAAACAACATCTCTCCTTTGCTGTGTATGTGACTATGGAGCTGTTTGGTGATGTCGTCTATTATGGCCTTCATAGAAGCAACAGGAGATTGTTGCATCCATCTAGAACCCTCAGAACTACAGTGCTATGATGTCACTCACTTCCACAGGCCTTGCAGAGTGTAAACAACAACAACCCAGCTTTGTTGTGTATGTAACCATAGGGATTGTGATGTCACCTAGAACCTTCACAGCAGCGACAGCTTTATGAGGAGCATCAGCACTGCTCTGCCTGAGCAGAACCATCACCGCCATAGGTTGTCAAATAACCCGGATTTAACCCACACAGGTAAGTCCAATGGGGTGCAGGCATGTCCTCTATGCTTACAGCTTCCCGTGGGTGTTGGTTTGATACCGTTTGGGGACAGCCAAGGAGGCATCTGCAGGCAACAAAGGTAGGTGTGTGCTTGTGTGTGTGTTTCCTATGCAGATCCTAAGCCCAGTGTCACATGCAAGTAGGAGGAGTAAGAAGGGTTCCTGGCAAATCCGGGTTATGGATTGCATTTAAAAAGGCCCCGTGGGAGTGCAATGGGCCCCTGTCTTGCTGCTTAGCAATAATGGTATGGGTTTAGGTTCTGCTGTGTGTACTGGTGGTTGACTGCCCCCCAGCCCAGAGTGTGCATGGAAAATTGTCTGGCAGCCTCCCTGACAGCAAGCAGTGATAGTGCCCATGAAGGGGACCTTGTTGGGCCCGCCCCTTTCACGGTTATCGCTTCTCGGCCTTTTGGCTAAGATCAAGTGTAGTATCTGTTCTTATCAGTTTAATATCTGATACGTCCCCTATCTGGGGACCATATATTAAATGGATTTTTGAGAACGGGGGCCGATTTCGAAGCTTGCTTCCGTCGCCCTATGCATTGACCCGATATGGCAGTATCTTCGGGTACAGTGCACCACCCCCTTACAGGGTTAAAAAGAAAGATTCCTACTTTCATTGCTACCTGCTTGCTGGCTAGCCAGCTAGCCAGCCCTGTGGGCCTTGCTGCTGCTGCTGCTGCTGCTGCAGCCAAAAAACAAAAGGTGGTGCTGCTGCTGCTGCTTCTGCTGCTTCTGCTTGTGTCTGGCCGCTGTTGGAGCGTCCAGGCACAGGACTTCTGCTGCTGCTGACTAAATGGCCTCCTTAATTGGATCATTTGAGTAGCCAGCACACCTGTGCAGGTAGGGCATGACATGATAGGCAGCTGCCTTGATAGCGGGTGGGTGCTGAATGTTCCTAATTGACAAAATAAGATTAATGCTTATGAAGAAATATAAAATCTCATCCCTTCCCCAATATCGCGCCACACCCCTACCCCTTAATTCCCTGGTTGAACTTGATGGACATATGTCTTTTTTCGACCGTACTAACTATGTAACTATGTAACATAACATGGGGGGGTCTCCTGGCTGTTCACACAGGTGTGTCATTGCTGTACATTGACCATGCATTGCTTCTGTGGTATTGCAAAGGCAAAGACAAATGCTTCCAGCCATCCATTGCACTAATGGATTGGTCATCAGCTGGCTGTCTATGTCCCGCATCAATATAGACCAAAGTACAGAGGGTTAGGCTATGCTATAGTGCACCTACCTGATGCATCAGAAGGTGCGAGGCCCTTGCTAAATTCTGTGCACAGACTTTGAGATCTATGCTTTAGACTGTATCTAAACCTGCTCCAACATGGACTGACATTCTGGCCTACTTTCAGCCGATGCGACTTGTCTGTCGCTGAACAGTCGCTTTTTATGTATTCAGCACCTATGTATAATGTTGTAAAAATGCTCTAGAAGCTAAAGTCGCAGAAATGTCACACATATTTGGCCTGCAACTTTCTGTGCGACAAATTCAGACAGGAAAAATCAGTATAAATCCTTAGAAAATTATCCCCCAGTGTCTCCATCTGCTGGCGGTATTGAATAAGCATTGCTGCACTGATGGGGTATGCATTAGACGAAAAAAAAGAAGAAAAAGAAGAATAATACGCCCAGAAAAGAGGCGAAAAGGAGAAAAACGTAAAAAAACGTGAAAAAAAAGTAAGAGGAAGAGAAGGGAAAAAAAGGTGGAAATGGGTTTAAAAGTGATTTCGGCGGAGAAATATATATATATATATATATATATATATATATATATATATATACGCGCACACACACACATATATATAAACGTATTCTCCGTTGAGATATTGCAGCCGCTGCTGTGTCCAGGCCCAGGAGCCTTAGCACTGTGCTGTGATGTCACTCAATACCACTGACATCACTAGGTGTAAACAACATCTCTCCTTTGCTGTGTATGTGACTATGGAGCTGTTTGGTGATGTCGTCTATTACGGCCTTCATAGAAGCAACAGGAGATTGTTGCATCCATCTAGAACCCTCAGAACTACAGTGCTATGATGTCACTCACTTCCACAGGCCTTGCAGAGTGTAAACAACAACAACCCAGCTTTGTTGTGTATGTAACCATAGGGATTGTGATGTCACCTAGAACCTTCACAGCAGCGACAGCTTTATGAGGAGCATCAGCACTGCTCTGCCTGAGCAGAACCATCACCGCCATAGGTTGTCAAATAACCCGGATTTAACCCACACAGGTAAGTCCAATGGGGTGCAGGCATGTCCTCTATGCTTACAGCTTCCCGTGGGTGTTGGTTTGATACCGTTTGGGGACAGCCAAGGAGGCATCTGCAGGCAACAAAGGTAGGTGTGTGCTTGTGTGTGTGTTTCCTATGCAGATCCTAAGCCCAGTGTCACATGCAAGTAGGAGGAGTAAGAAGGGTTCCTGGCAAATCCGGGTTATGGATTGCATTTAAAAAGGCCCCGTGGGAGTGCAATGGGCCCCTGTCTTGCTGCTTAGCAATAATGGTATGGGTTTAGGTTCTGCTGTGTGTACTGGTGGTTGACTGCCCCCCAGCCCAGAGTGTGCATGGAAAATTGTCTGGCAGCCTCCCTGACAGCAAGCAGTGATAGTGCCCATGAAGGGGACCTTGTTGGGCCCGCCCCTTTCACGGTTATCGCTTCTCGGCCTTTTGGCTAAGATCAAGTGTAGTATCTGTTCTTATCAGTTTAATATCTGATACGTCCCCTATCTGGGGACCATATATTAAATGGATTTTTGAGAACGGGGGCCGATTTCGAAGCTTGCTTCCGTCGCCCTATGCATTGACCCGATATGGCAGTATCTTCGGGTACAGTGCACCACCCCCTTACAGGGTTAAAAAGAAAGATTCCTACTTTCATTGCTACCTGCTTGCTGGCTAGCCAGCTAGCCAGCCCTGTGGGCCTTGCTGCTGCTGCTGCTGCTGCTGCAGCCAAAAAACAAAAGGTGGTGCTGCTGCTGCTTCTGCTGCTGCTTCTGCTTGTGTCTGGCCGCTGTTGGAGCGTCCAGGCACAGGACTTCTGCTGCTGCTGACTAAATGGCCTCCTTAATTGGATCATTTGAGTAGCCAGCACACCTGTGCAGGTAGGGCATGACATGATAGGCAGCTGCCTTGATAGCGGGTGGGTGCTGAATGTTCCTAATTGACAAAATAAGATTAATGCTTATGAAGAAATATAAAATCTCATCCCTTCCCCAATATCGCGCCACACCCCTACCCCTTAATTCCCTGGTTGAACTTGATGGACATATGTCTTTTTCCGACCGTACTAACTATGTAACTATGTAACATAACATGGGGGGGTCTCCTGGCTGTTCACACAGGTGTGTCATTGCTGTACATTGACCATGCATTGCTTCTGTGGTATTGCAAAGGCAAAGACAAATGCTTCCAGCCATCCATTGCACTAATGGATTGGTCATCAGCTGGCTGTCTATGTCCCGCATCAATATAGACCAAAGTACAGAGGGTTAGGCTATGCTATAGTGCACCTACCTGATGCATCAGAAGGTGCGAGGCCCTTGCTAAATTCTGTGCACAGACTTTGAGATCTATGCTTTAGACTGTATCTAAACCTGCTCCAACATGGACTGACATTCTGGCCTACTTTCAGCCGATGCGACTTGTCTGTCGCTGAACAGTCGCTTTTTATGTATTCAGCACCTATGTATAATGTTGTAAAAATGCTCTAGAAGCTAAAGTCGCAGAAATGTCACACATATTTGGCCTGCAACTTTCTGTGCGACAAATTCAGACAGGAAAAATCAGTATAAATCCTTAGAAAATTATCCCCCAGTGTCTCCATCTGCTGGCGGTATTGAATAAGCATTGCTGCACTGATGGGGTATGCATTAGACGAAAAAAAAGAAGAAAAAGAAGAATAATACGCCCAGAAAAGAGGCGAAAAGGAGAAAAACGTAAAAAAACGTGAAAAAAAAGTAAGAGGAAGAGAAGGGAAAAAAAGGTGGAAATGGGTTTAAAAGTGATTTCGGCGGAGAAATATATATATATATATATATATATATATATATATATATATATATACGCGCACACACACACATATATATAAACGTATTCTCCGTTGAGATATTGCAGCCGCTGCTGTGTCCAGGCCCAGGAGCCTTAGCACTGTGCTGTGATGTCACTCAATACCACTGACATCACTAGGTGTAAACAACATCTCTCCTTTGCTGTGTATGTGACTATGGAGCTGTTTGGTGATGTCGTCTATTATGGCCTTCATAGAAGCAACAGGAGATTGTTGCATCCATCTAGAACCCTCAGAACTACAGTGCTATGATGTCACTCACTTCCACAGGCCTTGCAGAGTGTAAACAACAACAACCCAGCTTTGTTGTGTATGTAACCATAGGGATTGTGATGTCACCTAGAACCTTCACAGCAGCGACAGCTTTATGAGGAGCATCAGCACTGCTCTGCCTGAGCAGAACCATCACCGCCATAGGTTGTCAAATAACCCGGATTTAACCCACACAGGTAAGTCCAATGGGGTGCAGGCATGTCCTCTATGCTTACAGCTTCCCGTGGGTGTTGGTTTGATACCGTTTGGGGACAGCCAAGGAGGCATCTGCAGGCAACAAAGGTAGGTGTGTGCTTGTGTGTGTGTTTCCTATGCAGATCCTAAGCCCAGTGTCACATGCAAGTAGGAGGAGTAAGAAGGGTTCCTGGCAAATCCGGGTTATGGATTGCATTTAAAAAGGCCCCGTGGGAGTGCAATGGGCCCCTGTCTTGCTGCTTAGCAATAATGGTATGGGTTTAGGTTCTGCTGTGTGTACTGGTGGTTGACTGCCCCCCAGCCCAGAGTGTGCATGGAAAATTGTCTGGCAGCCTCCCTGACAGCAAGCAGTGATAGTGCCCATGAAGGGGACCTTGTTGGGCCCGCCCCTTTCACGGTTATCGCTTCTCGGCCTTTTGGCTAAGATCAAGTGTAGTATCTGTTCTTATCAGTTTAATATCTGATACGTCCCCTATCTGGGGACCATATATTAAATGGATTTTTGAGAACGGGGGCCGATTTCGAAGCTTGCTTCCGTCGCCCTATGCATTGACCCGATATGGCAGTATCTTCGGGTACAGTGCACCACCCCCTTACAGGGTTAAAAAGAAAGATTCCTACTTTCATTGCTACCTGCTTGCTGGCTAGCCAGCTAGCCAGCCCTGTGGGCCTTGCTGCTGCTGCTGCTGCTGCTGCTGCAGCCAAAAAACAAAAGGTGGTGCTGCTGCTGCTTCTGCTGCTTCTGCTTGTGTCTGGCCGCTGTTGGAGCGTCCAGGCACAGGACTTCTGCTGCTGCTGACTAAATGGCCTCCTTAATTGGATCATTTGAGTAGCCAGCACACCTGTGCAGGTAGGGCATGACATGATAGGCAGCTGCCTTGATAGCGGGTGGGTGCTGAATGTTCCTAATTGACAAAATAAGATTAATGCTTATGAAGAAATATAAAATCTCATCCCTTCCCCAATATCGCGCCACACCCCTACCCCTTAATTCCCTGGTTGAACTTGATGGACATATGTCTTTTTTCGACCGTACTAACTATGTAACTATGTAACATAACATGGGGGGGTCTCCTGGCTGTTCACACAGGTGTGTCATTGCTGTACATTGACCATGCATTGCTTCTGTGGTATTGCAAAGGCAAAGACAAATGCTTCCAGCCATCCATTGCACTAATGGATTGGTCATCAGCTGGCTGTCTATGTCCCGCATCAATATAGACCAAAGTACAGAGGGTTAGGCTATGCTATAGTGCACCTACCTGATGCATCAGAAGGTGCGAGGCCCTTGCTAAATTCTGTGCACAGACTTTGAGATCTATGCTTTAGACTGTATCTAAACCTGCTCCAACATGGACTGACATTCTGGCCTACTTTCAGCCGATGCGACTTGTCTGTCGCTGAACAGTCGCTTTTTATGTATTCAGCACCTATGTATAATGTTGTAAAAATGCTCTAGAAGCTAAAGTCGCAGAAATGTCACACATATTTGGCCTGCAACTTTCTGTGCGACAAATTCAGACAGGAAAAATCAGTATAAATCCTTAGAAAATTATCCCCCAGTGTCTCCATCTGCTGGCGGTATTGAATAAGCATTGCTGCACTGATGGGGTATGCATTAGACGAAAAAAAAGAAGAAAAAGAAGAATAATACGCCCAGAAAAGAGGCGAAAAGGAGAAAAACGTAAAAAAACGTGAAAAAAAAGTAAGAGGAAGAGAAGGGAAAAAAAGGTGGAAATGGGTTTAAAAGTGATTTCGGCGGAGAAATATATATATATATATATATATATATATATATATATATATATATATACGCGCACACACACACATATATATAAACGTATTCTCCGTTGAGATATTGCAGCCGCTGCTGTGTCCAGGCCCAGGAGCCTTAGCACTGTGCTGTGATGTCACTCAATACCACTGACATCACTAGGTGTAAACAACATCTCTCCTTTGCTGTGTATGTGACTATGGAGCTGTTTGGTGATGTCGTCTATTATGGCCTTCATAGAAGCAACAGGAGATTGTTGCATCCATCTAGAACCCTCAGAACTACAGTGCTATGATGTCACTCACTTCCACAGGCCTTGCAGAGTGTAAACAACAACAACCCAGCTTTGTTGTGTATGTAACCATAGGGATTGTGATGTCACCTAGAACCTTCACAGCAGCGACAGCTTTATGAGGAGCATCAGCACTGCTCTGCCTGAGCAGAACCATCACCGCCATAGGTTGTCAAATAACCCGGATTTAACCCACACAGGTAAGTCCAATGGGGTGCAGGCATGTCCTCTATGCTTACAGCTTCCCGTGGGTGTTGGTTTGATACCGTTTGGGGACAGCCAAGGAGGCATCTGCAGGCAACAAAGGTAGGTGTGTGCTTGTGTGTGTGTTTCCTATGCAGATCCTAAGCCCAGTGTCACATGCAAGTAGGAGGAGTAAGAAGGGTTCCTGGCAAATCCGGGTTATGGATTGCATTTAAAAAGGCCCCGTGGGAGTGCAATGGGCCCCTGTCTTGCTGCTTAGCAATAATGGTATGGGTTTAGGTTCTGCTGTGTGTACTGGTGGTTGACTGCCCCCCAGCCCAGAGTGTGCATGGAAAATTGTCTGGCAGCCTCCCTGACAGCAAGCAGTGATAGTGCCCATGAAGGGGACCTTGTTGGGCCCGCCCCTTTCACGGTTATCGCTTCTCGGCCTTTTGGCTAAGATCAAGTGTAGTATCTGTTCTTATCAGTTTAATATCTGATACGTCCCCTATCTGGGGACCATATATTAAATGGATTTTTGAGAACGGGGGCCGATTTCGAAGCTTGCTTCCGTCGCCCTATGCATTGACCCGATATGGCAGTATCTTCGGGTACAGTGCACCACCCCCTTACAGGGTTAAAAAGAAAGATTCCTACTTTCATTGCTACCTGCTTGCTGGCTAGCCAGCTAGCCAGCCCTGTGGGCCTTGCTGCTGCTGCTGCTGCTGCTGCTGCAGCCAAAAAACAAAAGGTGGTGCTGCTGCTGCTTCTGCTGCTTCTGCTTGTGTCTGGCCGCTGTTGGAGCGTCCAGGCACAGGACTTCTGCTGCTGCTGACTAAATGGCCTCCTTAATTGGATCATTTGAGTAGCCAGCACACCTGTGCAGGTAGGGCATGACATGATAGGCAGCTGCCTTGATAGCGGGTGGGTGCTGAATGTTCCTAATTGACAAAATAAGATTAATGCTTATGAAGAAATATAAAATCTCATCCCTTCCCCAATATCGCGCCACACCCCTACCCCTTAATTCCCTGGTTGAACTTGATGGACATATGTCTTTTTTCGACCGTACTAACTATGTAACTATGTAACATAACATGGGGGGGTCTCCTGGCTGTTCACACAGGTGTGTCATTGCTGTACATTGACCATGCATTGCTTCTGTGGTATTGCAAAGGCAAAGACAAATGCTTCCAGCCATCCATTGCACTAATGGATTGGTCATCAGCTGGCTGTCTATGTCCCGCATCAATATAGACCAAAGTACAGAGGGTTAGGCTATGCTATAGTGCACCTACCTGATGCATCAGAAGGTGCGAGGCCCTTGCTAAATTCTGTGCACAGACTTTGAGATCTATGCTTTAGACTGTATCTAAACCTGCTCCAACATGGACTGACATTCTGGCCTACTTTCAGCCGATGCGACTTGTCTGTCGCTGAACAGTCGCTTTTTATGTATTCAGCACCTATGTATAATGTTGTAAAAATGCTCTAGAAGCTAAAGTCGCAGAAATGTCACACATATTTGGCCTGCAACTTTCTGTGCGACAAATTCAGACAGAAAAAATCAGTATAAATCCTTAGAAAATTATCCCCCAGTGTCTCCATCTGCTGGCGGTATTGAATAAGCATTGCTGCACTGATGGGGTATGCATTAGACGAAAAAAAAGAAGAAAAAGAAGAATAATACGCCCAGAAAAGAGGCGAAAAGGAGAAAAACGTAAAAAAACGTGAAAAAAAAGTAAGAGGAAGAGAAGGGAAAAAAAGGTGGAAATGGGTTTAAAAGTGATTTAGGCGGAGAATATATATATATATATATATATATATATATATATATATATATATATACGCGCACACACACACATATATATAAACGTATTCTCCGTTGAGATATTGCAGCCGCTGCTGTGTCCAGGCCCAGGAGCCTTAGCACTGTGCTGTGATGTCACTCAATACCACTGACATCACTAGGTGTAAACAACATCTCTCCTTTGCTGTGTATGTGACTATGGAGCTGTTTGGTGATGTCGTCTATTATGGCCTTCATAGAAGCAACAGGAGATTGTTGCATCCATCTAGAACCCTCAGAACTACAGTGCTATGATGTCACTCACTTCCACAGGCCTTGCAGAGTGTAAACAACAACAACCCAGCTTTGTTGTGTATGTAACCATAGGGATTGTGATGTCACCTAGAACCTTCACAGCAGCGACAGCTTTATGAGGAGCATCAGCACTGCTCTGCCTGAGCAGAACCATCACCGCCATAGGTTGTCAAATAACCCGGATTTAACCCACACAGGTAAGTCCAATGGGGTGCAGGCATGTCCTCTATGCTTACAGCTTCCCGTGGGTGTTGGTTTGATACCGTTTGGGGACAGCCAAGGAGGCATCTGCAGGCAACAAAGGTAGGTGTGTGCTTGTGTGTGTGTTTCCTATGCAGATCCTAAGCCCAGTGTCACATGCAAGTAGGAGGAGTAAGAAGGGTTCCTGGCAAATCCGGGTTATGGATTGCATTTAAAAAGGCCCCGTGGGAGTGCAATGGGCCCCTGTCTTGCTGCTTAGCAATAATGGTATGGGTTTAGGTTCTGCTGTGTGTACTGGTGGTTGACTGCCCCCCAGCCCAGAGTGTGCATGGAAAATTGTCTGGCAGCCTCCCTGACAGCAAGCAGTGATAGTGCCCATGAAGGGGACCTTGTTGGGCCCGCCCCTTTCACGGTTATCGCTTCTCGGCCTTTTGGCTAAGATCAAGTGTAGTATCTGTTCTTATCAGTTTAATATCTGATACGTCCCCTATCTGGGGACCATATATTAAATGGATTTTTGAGAACGGGGGCCGATTTCGAAGCTTGCTTCCGTCGCCCTATGCATTGACCCGATATGGCAGTATCTTCGGGTACAGTGCACCACCCCCTTACAGGGTTAAAAAGAAAGATTCCTACTTTCATTGCTACCTGCTTGCTGGCTAGCCAGCTAGCCAGCCCTGTGGGCCTTGCTGCTGCTGCTGCTGCTGCTGCTGCAGCCAAAAAACAAAAGGTGGTGCTGCTGCTGCTTCTGCTGCTTCTGCTTGTGTCTGGCCGCTGTTGGAGCGTCCAGGCACAGGACTTCTGCTGCTGCTGACTAAATGGCCTCCTTAATTGGATCATTTGAGTAGCCAGCACACCTGTGCAGGTAGGGCATGACATGATAGGCAGCTGCCTTGATAGCGGGTGGGTGCTGAATGTTCCTAATTGACAAAATAAGATTAATGCTTATGAAGAAATATAAAATCTCATCCCTTCCCCAATATCGCGCCACACCCCTACCCCTTAATTCCCTGGTTGAACTTGATGGACATATGTCTTTTTTCGACCGTACTAACTATGTAACTATGTAACATAACATGGGGGGGTCTCCTGGCTGTTCACACAGGTGTGTCATTGCTGTACATTGACCATGCATTGCTTCTGTGGTATTGCAAAGGCAAAGACAAATGCTTCCAGCCATCCATTGCACTAATGGATTGGTCATCAGCTGGCTGTCTATGTCCCGCATCAATATAGACCAAAGTACAGAGGGTTAGGCTATGCTATAGTGCACCTACCTGATGCATCAGAAGGTGCGAGGCCCTTGCTAAATTCTGTGCACAGACTTTGAGATCTATGCTTTAGACTGTATCTAAACCTGCTCCAACATGGACTGACATTCTGGCCTACTTTCAGCCGATGCGACTTGTCTGTCGCTGAACAGTCGCTTTTTATGTATTCAGCACCTATGTATAATGTTGTAAAAATGCTCTAGAAGCTAAAGTCGCAGAAATGTCACACATATTTGGCCTGCAACTTTCTGTGCGACAAATTCAGACAGGAAAAATCAGTATAAATCCTTAGAAAATTATCCCCCAGTGTCTCCATCTGCTGGCGGTATTGAATAAGCATTGCTGCACTGATGGGGTATGCATTAGACGAAAAAAAAGAAGAAAAAGAAGAATAATACGCCCAGAAAAGAGGCGAAAAGGAGAAAAACGTAAAAAAACGTGAAAAAAAAGTAAGAGGAAGAGAAGGGAAAAAAAGGTGGAAATGGGTTTAAAAGTGATTTCGGCGGAGAAATATATATATATATATATATATATATATATATATATATACGCGCACACACACACATATATATAAACGTATTCTCCGTTGAGATATTGCAGCCGCTGCTGTGTCCAGGCCCAGGAGCCTTAGCACTGTGCTGTGATGTCACTCAATACCACTGACATCACTAGGTGTAAACAACATCTCTCCTTTGCTGTGTATGTGACTATGGAGCTGTTTGGTGATGTCGTCTATTATGGCCTTCATAGAAGCAACAGGAGATTGTTGCATCCATCTAGAACCCTCAGAACTACAGTGCTATGATGTCACTCACTTCCACAGGCCTTGCAGAGTGTAAACAACAACAACCCAGCTTTGTTGTGTATGTAACCATAGGGATTGTGATGTCACCTAGAACCTTCACAGCAGCGACAGCTTTATGAGGAGCATCAGCACTGCTCTGCCTGAGCAGAACCATCACCGCCATAGGTTGTCAAATAACCCGGATTTAACCCACACAGGTAAGTCCAATGGGGTGCAGGCATGTCCTCTATGCTTACAGCTTCCCGTGGGTGTTGGTTTGATACCGTTTGGGGACAGCCAAGGAGGCATCTGCAGGCAACAAAGGTAGGTGTGTGCTTGTGTGTGTGTTTCCTATGCAGATCCTAAGCCCAGTGTCACATGCAAGTAGGAGGAGTAAGAAGGGTTCCTGGCAAATCCGGGTTATGGATTGCATTTAAAAAGGCCCCGTGGGAGTGCAATGGGCCCCTGTCTTGCTGCTTAGCAATAATGGTATGGGTTTAGGTTCTGCTGTGTGTACTGGTGGTTGACTGCCCCCCAGCCCAGAGTGTGCATGGAAAATTGTCTGGCAGCCTCCCTGACAGCAAGCAGTGATAGTGCCCATGAAGGGGACCTTGTTGGGCCCGCCCCTTTCACGGTTATCGCTTCTCGGCCTTTTGGCTAAGATCAAGTGTAGTATCTGTTCTTATCAGTTTAATATCTGATACGTCCCCTATCTGGGGACCATATATTAAATGGATTTTTGAGAACGGGGGCCGATTTCGAAGCTTGCTTCCGTCGCCCTATGCATTGACCCGATATGGCAGTATCTTCGGGTACAGTGCACCACCCCCTTACAGGGTTAAAAAGAAAGATTCCTACTTTCATTGCTACCTGCTTGCTGGCTAGCCAGCTAGCCAGCCCTGTGGGCCTTGCTGCTGCTGCTGCTGCTGCTGCTGCAGCCAAAAAACAAAAGGTGGTGCTGCTGCTGCTTCTGCTGCTTCTGCTTGTGTCTGGCCGCTGTTGGAGCGTCCAGGCACAGGACTTCTGCTGCTGCTGACTAAATGGCCTCCTTAATTGGATCATTTGAGTAGCCAGCACACCTGTGCAGGTAGGGCATGACATGATAGGCAGCTGCCTTGATAGCGGGTGGGTGCTGAATGTTCCTAATTGACAAAATAAGATTAATGCTTATGAAGAAATATAAAATCTCATCCCTTCCCCAATATCGCGCCACACCCCTACCCCTTAATTCCCTGGTTGAACTTGATGGACATATGTCTTTTTTCGACCGTACTAACTATGTAACTATGTAACATAACATGGGGGGGTCTCCTGGCTGTTCACACAGGTGTGTCATTGCTGTACATTGACCATGCATTGCTTCTGTGGTATTGCAAAGGCAAAGACAAATGCTTCCAGCCATCCATTGCACTAATGGATTGGTCATCAGCTGGCTGTCTATGTCCCGCATCAATATAGACCAAAGTACAGAGGGTTAGGCTATGCTATAGTGCACCTACCTGATGCATCAGAAGGTGCGAGGCCCTTGCTAAATTCTGTGCACAGACTTTGAGATCTATGCTTTAGACTGTATCTAAACCTGCTCCAACATGGACTGACATTCTGGCCTACTTTCAGCCGATGCGACTTGTCTGTCGCTGAACAGTCGCTTTTTATGTATTCAGCACCTATGTATAATGTTGTAAAAATGCTCTAGAAGCTAAAGTCGCAGAAATGTCACACATATTTGGCCTGCAACTTTCTGTGCGACAAATTCAGACAGGAAAAATCAGTATAAATCCTTAGAAAATTATCCCCCAGTGTCTCCATCTGCTGGCGGTATTGAATAAGCATTGCTGCACTGATGGGGTATGCATTAGACGAAAAAAAAGAAGAAAAAGAAGAATAATACGCCCAGAAAAGAGGCGAAAAGGAGAAAAACGTAAAAAAACGTGAAAAAAAAGTAAGAGGAAGAGAAGGGAAAAAAAGGTGGAAATGGGTTTAAAAGTGATTTCGGCGGAGAAATATATATATATATATATATATATATATATATATATATATACGCGCACACACACACATATATATAAACGTATTCTCCGTTGAGATATTGCAGCCGCTGCTGTGTCCAGGCCCAGGAGCCTTAGCACTGTGCTGTGATGTCACTCAATACCACTGACATCACTAGGTGTAAACAACATCTCTCCTTTGCTGTGTATGTGACTATGGAGCTGTTTGGTGATGTCGTCTATTATGGCCTTCATAGAAGCAACAGGAGATTGTTGCATCCATCTAGAACCCTCAGAACTACAGTGCTATGATGTCACTCACTTCCACAGGCCTTGCAGAGTGTAAACAACAACAACCCAGCTTTGTTGTGTATGTAACCATAGGGATTGTGATGTCACCTAGAACCTTCACAGCAGCGACAGCTTTATGAGGAGCATCAGCACTGCTCTGCCTGAGCAGAACCATCACCGCCATAGGTTGTCAAATAACCCGGATTTAACCCACACAGGTAAGTCCAATGGGGTGCAGGCATGTCCTCTATGCTTACAGCTTCCCGTGGGTGTTGGTTTGATACCGTTTGGGGACAGCCAAGGAGGCATCTGCAGGCAACAAAGGTAGGTGTGTGCTTGTGTGTGTGTTTCCTATGCAGATCCTAAGCCCAGTGTCACATGCAAGTAGGAGGAGTAAGAAGGGTTCCTGGCAAATCCGGGTTATGGATTGCATTTAAAAAGGCCCCGTGGGAGTGCAATGGGCCCCTGTCTTGCTGCTTAGCAATAATGGTATGGGTTTAGGTTCTGCTGTGTGTACTGGTGGTTGACTGCCCCCCAGCCCAGAGTGTGCATGGAAAATTGTCTGGCAGCCTCCCTGACAGCAAGCAGTGATAGTGCCCATGAAGGGGACCTTGTTGGGCCCGCCCCTTTCACGGTTATCGCTTCTCGGCCTTTTGGCTAAGATCAAGTGTAGTATCTGTTCTTATCAGTTTAATATCTGATACGTCCCCTATCTGGGGACCATATATTAAATGGATTTTTGAGAACGGGGGCCGATTTCGAAGCTTGCTTCCGTCGCCCTATGCATTGACCCGATATGGCAGTATCTTCGGGTACAGTGCACCACCCCCTTACAGGGTTAAAAAGAAAGATTCCTACTTTCATTGCTACCTGCTTGCTGGCTAGCCAGCTAGCCAGCCCTGTGGGCCTTGCTGCTGCTGCTGCTGCTGCTGCTGCAGCCAAAAAACAAAAGGTGGTGCTGCTGCTGCTTCTGCTGCTTCTGCTTGTGTCTGGCCGCTGTTGGAGCGTCCAGGCACAGGACTTCTGCTGCTGCTGACTAAATGGCCTCCTTAATTGGATCATTTGAGTAGCCAGCACACCTGTGCAGGTAGGGCATGACATGATAGGCAGCTGCCTTGATAGCGGGTGGGTGCTGAATGTTCCTAATTGACAAAATAAGATTAATGCTTATGAAGAAATATAAAATCTCATCCCTTCCCCAATATCGCGCCACACCCCTACCCCTTAATTCCCTGGTTGAACTTGATGGACATATGTCTTTTTTCGACCGTACTAACTATGTAACTATGTAACATAACATGGGGGGGTCTCCTGGCTGTTCACACAGGTGTGTCATTGCTGTACATTGACCATGCATTGCTTCTGTGGTATTGCAAAGGCAAAGACAAATGCTTCCAGCCATCCATTGCACTAATGGATTGGTCATCAGCTGGCTGTCTATGTCCCGCATCAATATAGACCAAAGTACAGAGGGTTAGGCTATGCTATAGTGCACCTACCTGATGCATCAGAAGGTGCGAGGCCCTTGCTAAATTCTGTGCACAGACTTTGAGATCTATGCTTTAGACTGTATCTAAACCTGCTCCAACATGGACTGACATTCTGGCCTACTTTCAGCCGATGCGACTTGTCTGTCGCTGAACAGTCGCTTTTTATGTATTCAGCACCTATGTATAATGTTGTAAAAATGCTCTAGAAGCTAAAGTCGCAGAAATGTCACACATATTTGGCCTGCAACTTTCTGTGCGACAAATTCAGACAGGAAAAATCAGTATAAATCCTTAGAAAATTATCCCCCAGTGTCTCCATCTGCTGGCGGTATTGAATAAGCATTGCTGCACTGATGGGGTATGCATTAGACGAAAAAAAAGAAGAAAAAGAAGAATAATACGCCCAGAAAAGAGGCGAAAAGGAGAAAAACGTAAAAAAACGTGAAAAAAAAGTAAGAGGAAGAGAAGGGAAAAAAAGGTGGAAATGGGTTTAAAAGTGATTTCGGCGGAGAAATATATATATATATATATATATATATATATATATATATATACGCGCACACACACACATATATATAAACGTATTCTCCGTTGAGATATTGCAGCCGCTGCTGTGTCCAGGCCCAGGAGCCTTAGCACTGTGCTGTGATGTCACTCAATACCACTGACATCACTAGGTGTAAACAACATCTCTCCTTTGCTGTGTATGTGACTATGGAGCTGTTTGGTGATGTCGTCTATTATGGCCTTCATAGAAGCAACAGGAGATTGTTGCATCCATCTAGAACCCTCAGAACTACAGTGCTATGATGTCACTCACTTCCACAGGCCTTGCAGAGTGTAAACAACAACAACCCAGCTTTGTTGTGTATGTAACCATAGGGATTGTGATGTCACCTAGAACCTTCACAGCAGCGACAGCTTTATGAGGAGCATCAGCACTGCTCTGCCTGAGCAGAACCATCACCGCCATAGGTTGTCAAATAACCCGGATTTAACCCACACAGGTAAGTCCAATGGGGTGCAGGCATGTCCTCTATGCTTACAGCTTCCCGTGGGTGTTGGTTTGATACCGTTTGGGGACAGCCAAGGAGGCATCTGCAGGCAACAAAGGTAGGTGTGTGCTTGTGTGTGTGTTTCCTATGCAGATCCTAAGCCCAGTGTCACATGCAAGTAGGAGGAGTAAGAAGGGTTCCTGGCAAATCCGGGTTATGGATTGCATTTAAAAAGGCCCCGTGGGAGTGCAATGGGCCCCTGTCTTGCTGCTTAGCAATAATGGTATGGGTTTAGGTTCTGCTGTGTGTACTGGTGGTTGACTGCCCCCCAGCCCAGAGTGTGCATGGAAAATTGTCTGGCAGCCTCCCTGACAGCAAGCAGTGATAGTGCCCATGAAGGGGACCTTGTTGGGCCCGCCCCTTTCACGGTTATCGCTTCTCGGCCTTTTGGCTAAGATCAAGTGTAGTATCTGTTCTTATCAGTTTAATATCTGATACGTCCCCTATCTGGGGACCATATATTAATTGGATTTTTGAGAACGGGGGCCGATTTCGAAGCTTGCTTCCGTCGCCCTATGCATTGACCCGATATGGCAGTATCTTCGGGTACAGTGCACCACCCCCTTACAGGGTTAAAAAGAAAGATTCCTACTTTCATTGCTACCTGCTTGCTGGCTAGCCAGCTAGCCAGCCCTGTGGGCCTTGCTGCTGCTGCTGCTGCTGCTGCAGCCAAAAAACAAAAGGTGGTGCTGCTGCTGCTTCTGCTGCTTCTGCTTGTGTCTGGCCGCTGTTGGAGCGTCCAGGCACAGGACTTCTGCTGCTGCTGACTAAATGGCCTCCTTAATTGGATCATTTGAGTAGCCAGCACACCTGTGCAGGTAGGGCATGACATGATAGGCAGCTGCCTTGATAGCGGGTGGGTGCTGAATGTTCCTAATTGACAAAATAAGATTAATGCTTATGAAGAAATATAAAATCTCATCCCTTCCCCAATATCGCGCCACACCCCTACCCCTTAATTCCCTGGTTGAACTTGATGGACATATGTCTTTTTTCGACCGTACTAACTATGTAACTATGTAACATAACATGGGGGGGTCTCCTGGCTGTTCACACAGGTGTGTCATTGCTGTACATTGACCATGCATTGCTTCTGTGGTATTGCAAAGGCAAAGACAAATGCTTCCAGCCATCCATTGCACTAATGGATTGGTCATCAGCTGGCTGTCTATGTCCCGCATCAATATAGACCAAAGTACAGAGGGTTAGGCTATGCTATAGTGCACCTACCTGATGCATCAGAAGGTGCGAGGCCCTTGCTAAATTCTGTGCACAGACTTTGAGATCTATGCTTTAGACTGTATCTAAACCTGCTCCAACATGGACTGACATTCTGGCCTACTTTCAGCCGATGCGACTTGTCTGTCGCTGAACAGTCGCTTTTTATGTATTCAGCACCTATGTATAATGTTGTAAAAATGCTCTAGAAGCTAAAGTCGCAGAAATGTCACACATATTTGGCCTGCAACTTTCTGTGCGACAAATTCAGACAGGAAAAATCAGTATAAATCCTTAGAAAATTATCCCCCAGTGTCTCCATCTGCTGGCGGTATTGAATAAGCATTGCTGCACTGATGGGGTATGCATTAGACGAAAAAAAAGAAGAAAAAGAAGAATAATACGCCCAGAAAAGAGGCGAAAAGGAGAAAAACGTAAAAAAACGTGAAAAAAAAGTAAGAGGAAGAGAAGGGAAAAAAAGGTGGAAATGGGTTTAAAAGTGATTTCGGCGGAGAATATATATATATATATATATATATATATATATATATATATATATATATATATATATACGCGCACACACACACATATATATAAACGTATTCTCCGTTGAGATATTGCAGCCGCTGCTGTGTCCAGGCCCAGGAGCCTTAGCACTGTGCTGTGATGTCACTCAATACCACTGACATCACTAGGTGTAAACAACATCTCTCCTTTGCTGTGTATGTGACTATGGAGCTGTTTGGTGATGTCGTCTATTATGGCCTTCATAGAAGCAACAGGAGATTGTTGCATCCATCTAGAACCCTCAGAACTACAGTGCTATGATGTCACTCACTTCCACAGGCCTTGCAGAGTGTAAACAACAACAACCCAGCTTTGTTGTGTATGTAACCATAGGGATTGTGATGTCACCTAGAACCTTCACAGCAGCGACAGCTTTATGAGGAGCATCAGCACTGCTCTGCCTGAGCAGAACCATCACCGCCATAGGTTGTCAAATAACCCGGATTTAACCCACACAGGTAAGTCCAATGGGGTGCAGGCATGTCCTCTATGCTTACAGCTTCCCGTGGGTGTTGGTTTGATACCGTTTGGGGACAGCCAAGGAGGCATCTGCAGGCAACAAAGGTAGGTGTGTGCTTGTGTGTGTGTTTCCTATGCAGATCCTAAGCCCAGTGTCACATGCAAGTAGGAGGAGTAAGAAGGGTTCCTGGCAAATCCGGGTTATGGATTGCATTTAAAAAGGCCCCGTGGGAGTGCAATGGGCCCCTGTCTTGCTGCTTAGCAATAATGGTATGGGTTTAGGTTCTGCTGTGTGTACTGGTGGTTGACTGCCCCCCAGCCCAGAGTGTGCATGGAAAATTGTCTGGCAGCCTCCCTGACAGCAAGCAGTGATAGTGCCCATGAAGGGGACCTTGTTGGGCCCGCCCCTTTCACGGTTATCGCTTCTCGGCCTTTTGGCTAAGATCAAGTGTAGTATCTGTTCTTATCAGTTTAATATCTGATACGTCCCCTATCTGGGGACCATATATTAAATGGATTTTTGAGAACGGGGGCCGATTTCGAAGCTTGCTTCCGTCGCCCTATGCATTGACCCGATATGGCAGTATCTTCGGGTACAGTGCACCACCCCCTTACAGGGTTAAAAAGAAAGATTCCTACTTTCATTGCTACCTGCTTGCTGGCTAGCCAGCTAGCCAGCCCTGTGGGCCTTGCTGCTGCTGCTGCTGCTGCTGCAGCCAAAAAACAAAAGGTGGTGCTGCTGCTGCTTCTGCTGCTTCTGCTTGTGTCTGGCCGCTGTTGGAGCGTCCAGGCACAGGACTTCTGCTGCTGCTGACTAAATGGCCTCCTTAATTGGATCATTTGAGTAGCCAGCACACCTGTGCAGGTAGGGCATGACATGATAGGCAGCTGCCTTGATAGCGGGTGGGTGCTGAATGTTCCTAATTGACAAAATAAGATTAATGCTTATGAAGAAATATAAAATCTCATCCCTTCCCCAATATCGCGCCACACCCCTACCCCTTAATTCCCTGGTTGAACTTGATGGACATATGTCTTTTTTCGACCGTACTAACTATGTAACTATGTAACATAACATGGGGGGGTCTCCTGGCTGTTCACACAGGTGTGTCATTGCTGTACATTGACCATGCATTGCTTCTGTGGTATTGCAAAGGCAAAGACAAATGCTTCCAGCCATCCATTGCACTAATGGATTGGTCATCAGCTGGCTGTCTATGTCCCGCATCAATATAGACCAAAGTACAGAGGGTTAGGCTATGCTATAGTGCACCTACCTGATGCATCAGAAGGTGCGAGGCCCTTGCTAAATTCTGTGCACAGACTTTGAGATCTATGCTTTAGACTGTATCTAAACCTGCTCCAACATGGACTGACATTCTGGCCTACTTTCAGCCGATGCGACTTGTCTGTCGCTGAACAGTCGCTTTTTATGTATTCAGCACCTATGTATAATGTTGTAAAAATGCTCTAGAAGCTAAAGTCGCAGAAATGTCACACATATTTGGCCTGCAACTTTCTGTGCGACAAATTCAGACAGGAAAAATCAGTATAAATCCTTAGAAAATTATCCCCCAGTGTCTCCATCTGCTGGCGGTATTGAATAAGCATTGCTGCACTGATGGGGTATGCATTAGACGAAAAAAAAGAAGAAAAAGAAGAATAATACGCCCAGAAAAGAGGCGAAAAGGAGAAAAACGTAAAAAAACGTGAAAAAAAAGTAAGAGGAAGAGAAGGGAAAAAAAGGTGGAAATGGGTTTAAAAGTGATTTCGGCGGAGAAATATATATATATATATATATATATATATATATATATATATATATATACGCGCACACACACACATATATATAAACGTATTCTCCGTTGAGATATTGCAGCCGCTGCTGTGTCCAGGCCCAGGAGCCTTAGCACTGTGCTGTGATGTCACTCAATACCACTGACATCACTAGGTGTAAACAACATCTCTCCTTTGCTGTGTATGTGACTATGGAGCTGTTTGGTGATGTTGTCTATTATGGCCTTCATAGAAGCAACAGGAGATTGTTGCATCCATCTAGAACCCTCAGAACTACAGTGCTATGATGTCACTCACTTCCACAGGCCTTGCAGAGTGTAAACAACAACAACCCAGCTTTGTTGTGTATGTAACCATAGGGATTGTGATGTCACCTAGAACCTTCACAGCAGCGACAGCTTTATGAGGAGCATCAGCACTGCTCTGCCTGAGCAGAACCATCACCGCCATAGGTTGTCAAATAACCCGGATTTAACCCACACAGGTAAGTCCAATGGGGTGCAGGCATGTCCTCTATGCTTACAGCTTCCCGTGGGTGTTGGTTTGATACCGTTTGGGGACAGCCAAGGAGGCATCTGCAGGCAACAAAGGTAGGTGTGTGCTTGTGTGTGTGTTTCCTATGCAGATCCTAAGCCCAGTGTCACATGCAAGTAGGAGGAGTAAGAAGGGTTCCTGGCAAATCCGGGTTATGGATTGCATTTAAAAAGGCCCCGTGGGAGTGCAATGGGCCCCTGTCTTGCTGCTTAGCAATAATGGTATGGGTTTAGGTTCTGCTGTGTGTACTGGTGGTTGACTGCCCCCCAGCCCAGAGTGTGCATGGAAAATTGTCTGGCAGCCTCCCTGACAGCAAGCAGTGATAGTGCCCATGAAGGGGACCTTGTTGGGCCCGCCCCTTTCACGGTTATCGCTTCTCGGCCTTTTGGCTAAGATCAAGTGTAGTATCTGTTCTTATCAGTTTAATATCTGATACGTCCCCTATCTGGGGACCATATATTAAATGGATTTTTGAGAACGGGGGCCGATTTCGAAGCTTGCTTCCGTCGCCCTATGCATTGACCCGATATGGCAGTATCTTCGGGTACAGTGCACCACCCCCTTACAGGGTTAAAAAGAAAGATTCCTACTTTCATTGCTACCTGCTTGCTGGCTAGCCAGCTAGCCAGCCCTGTGGGCCTTGCTGCTGCTGCTGCTGCTGCTGCAGCCAAAAAACAAAAGGTGGTGCTGCTGCTGCTGCTTCTGCTTGTGTCTGGCCGCTGTTGGAGCGTCCAGGCACAGGACTTCTGCTGCTGCTGACTAAATGGCCTCCTTAATTGGATCATTTGAGTAGCCAGCACACCTGTGCAGGTAGGGCATGACATGATAGGCAGCTGCCTTGATAGCGGGTGGGTGCTGAATGTTCCTAATTGACAAAATAAGATTAATGCTTATGAAGAAATATAAAATCTCATCCCTTCCCCAATATCGCGCCACACCCCTACCCCTTAATTCCCTGGTTGAACTTGATGGACATATGTCTTTTTTCGACCGTACTAACTATGTAACTATGTAACATAACATGGGGGGGTCTCCTGGCTGTTCACACAGGTGTGTCATTGCTGTACATTGACCATGCATTGCTTCTGTGGTATTGCAAAGGCAAAGACAAATGCTTCCAGCCATCCATTGCACTAATGGATTGGTCATCAGCTGGCTGTCTATGTCCCGCATCAATATAGACCAAAGTACAGAGGGTTAGGCTATGCTATAGTGCACCTACCTGATGCATCAGAAGGTGCGAGGCCCTTGCTAAATTCTGTGCACAGACTTTGAGATCTATGCTTTAGACTGTATCTAAACCTGCTCCAACATGGACTGACATTCTGGCCTACTTTCAGCCGATGCGACTTGTCTGTCGCTGAACAGTCGCTTTTTATGTATTCAGCACCTATGTATAATGTTGTAAAAATGCTCTAGAAGCTAAAGTCGCAGAAATGTCACACATATTTGGCCTGCAACTTTCTGTGCGACAAATTCAGACAGGAAAAATCAGTATAAATCCTTAGAAAATTATCCCCCAGTGTCTCCATCTGCTGGCGGTATTGAATAAGCATTGCTGCACTGATGGGGTATGCATTAGACGAAAAAAAAGAAGAAAAAGAAGAATAATACGCCCAGAAAAGAGGCGAAAAGGAGAAAAACGTAAAAAAACGTGAAAAAAAAGTAAGAGGAAGAGAAGGGAAAAAAAAGGTGGAAATGGGTTTAAAAGTGATTTCGGCGGAGAAATATATATATATATATATATATATATATATATATATATATATACGCGCACACACACACATATATATAAACGTATTCTCCGTTGAGATATTGCAGCCGCTGCTGTGTCCAGGCCCAGGAGCCTTAGCACTGTGCTGTGATGTCACTCAATACCACTGACATCACTAGGTGTAAACAACATCTCTCCTTTGCTGTGTATGTGACTATGGAGCTGTTTGGTGATGTCGTCTATTATGGCCTTCATAGAAGCAACAGGAGATTGTTGCATCCATCTAGAACCCTCAGAACTACAGTGCTATGATGTCACTCACTTCCACAGGCCTTGCAGAGTGTAAACAACAACAACCCAGCTTTGTTGTGTATGTAACCATAGGGATTGTGATGTCACCTAGAACCTTCACAGCAGCGACAGCTTTATGAGGAGCATCAGCACTGCTCTGCCTGAGCAGAACCATCACCGCCATAGGTTGTCAAATAACCCGGATTTAACCCACACAGGTAAGTCCAATGGGGTGCAGGCATGTCCTCTATGCTTACAGCTTCCCGTGGGTGTTGGTTTGATACCGTTTGGGGACAGCCAAGGAGGCATCTGCAGGCAACAAAGGTAGGTGTGTGCTTGTGTGTGTGTTTCCTATGCAGATCCTAAGCCCAGTGTCACATGCAAGTAGGAGGAGTAAGAAGGGTTCCTGGCAAATCCGGGTTATGGATTGCATTTAAAAAGGCCCCGTGGGAGTGCAATGGGCCCCTGTCTTGCTGCTTAGCAATAATGGTATGGGTTTAGGTTCTGCTGTGTGTACTGGTGGTTGACTGCCCCCCAGCCCAGAGTGTGCATGGAAAATTGTCTGGCAGCCTCCCTGACAGCAAGCAGTGATAGTGCCCATGAAGGGGACCTTGTTGGGCCCGCCCCTTTCACGGTTATCGCTTCTCGGCCTTTTGGCTAAGATCAAGTGTAGTATCTGTTCTTATCAGTTTAATATCTGATACGTCCCCTATCTGGGGACCATATATTAAATGGATTTTTGAGAACGGGGGCCGATTTCGAAGCTTGCTTCCGTCGCCCTATGCATTGACCCGATATGGCAGTATCTTCGGGTACAGTGCACCACCCCCTTACAGGGTTAAAAAGAAAGATTCCTACTTTCATTGCTACCTGCTTGCTGGCTAGCCAGCTAGCCAGCCCTGTGGGCCTTGCTGCTGCTGCTGCTGCTGCTGCAGCCAAAAAACAAAAGGTGGTGCTGCTGCTGCTTCTGCTGCTTCTGCTTGTGTCTGGCCGCTGTTGGAGCGTCCAGGCACAGGACTTCTGCTGCTGCTGACTAAATGGCCTCCTTAATTGGATCATTTGAGTAGCCAGCACACCTGTGCAGGTAGGGCATGACATGATAGGCAGCTGCCTTGATAGCGGGTGGGTGCTGAATGTTCCTAATTGACAAAATAAGATTAATGCTTATGAAGAAATATAAAATCTCATCCCTTCCCCAATATCGCGCCACACCCCTACCCCTTAATTCCCTGGTTGAACTTGATGGACATATGTCTTTTTTCGACCGTACTAACTATGTAACTATGTAACATAACATGGGGGGGTCTCCTGGCTGTTCACACAGGTGTGTCATTGCTGTACATTGACCATGCATTGCTTCTGTGGTATTGCAAAGGCAAAGACAAATGCTTCCAGCCATCCATTGCACTAATGGATTGGTCATCAGCTGGCTGTCTATGTCCCGCATCAATATAGACCAAAGTACAGAGGGTTAGGCTATGCTATAGTGCACCTACCTGATGCATCAGAAGGTGCGAGGCCCTTGCTAAATTCTGTGCACAGACTTTGAGATCTATGCTTTAGACTGTATCTAAACCTGCTCCAACATGGACTGACATTCTGGCCTACTTTCAGCCGATGCGACTTGTCTGTCGCTGAACAGTCGCTTTTTATGTATTCAGCACCTATGTATAATGTTGTAAAAATGCTCTAGAAGCTAAAGTCGCAGAAATGTCACACATATTTGGCCTGCAACTTTCTGTGCGACAAATTCAGACAGGAAAAATCAGTATAAATCCTTAGAAAATTATCCCCCAGTGTCTCCATCTGCTGGCGGTATTGAATAAGCATTGCTGCACTGATGGGGTATGCATTAGACGAAAAAAAAGAAGAAAAAGAAGAATAATACGCCCAGAAAAGAGGCGAAAAGGAGAAAAACGTAAAAAAACGTGAAAAAAAAGTAAGAGGAAGAGAAGGGAAAAAAAGGTGGAAATGGGTTTAAAAGTGATTTCGGCGGAGAAATATATATATATATATATATATATATATATATATATATATATATATATATATACGCGCACACACACACATATATATAAACGTATTCTCCGTTGAGATATTGCAGCCGCTGCTGTGTCCAGGCCCAGGAGCCTTAGCACTGTGCTGTGATGTCACTCAATACCACTGACATCACTAGGTGTAAACAACATCTCTCCTTTGCTGTGTATGTGACTATGGAGCTGTTTGGTGATGTCGTCTATTATGGCCTTCATAGAAGCAACAGGAGATTGTTGCATCCATCTAGAACCCTCAGAACTACAGTGCTATGATGTCACTCACTTCCACAGGCCTTGCAGAGTGTAAACAACAACAACCCAGCTTTGTTGTGTATGTAACCATAGGGATTGTGATGTCACCTAGAACCTTCACAGCAGCGACAGCTTTATGAGGAGCATCAGCACTGCTCTGCCTGAGCAGAACCATCACCGCCATAGGTTGTCAAATAACCCGGATTTAACCCACACAAGTAAGTCCAATGGGGTGCAGGCATGTCCTCTATGCTTACAGCTTCCCGTGGGTGTTGGTTTGATACCGTTTGGGGACAGCCAAGGAGGCATCTGCAGGCAACAAAGGTAGGTGTGTGCTTGTGTGTGTGTTTCCTATGCAGATCCTAAGCCCAGTGTCACATGCAAGTAGGAGGAGTAAGAAGGGTTCCTGGCAAATCCGGGTTATGGATTGCATTTAAAAAGGCCCCGTGGGAGTGCAATGGGCCCCTGTCTTGCTGCTTAGCAATAATGGTATGGGTTTAGGTTCTGCTGTGTGTACTGGTGGTTGACTGCCCCCCAGCCCAGAGTGTGCATGGAAAATTGTCTGGCAGCCTCCCTGACAGCAAGCAGTGATAGTGCCCATGAAGGGGACCTTGTTGGGCCCGCCCCTTTCACGGTTATCGCTTCTCGGCCTTTTGGCTAAGATCAAGTGTAGTATCTGTTTTTATCAGTTTAATATCTGATACGTCCCCTATCTGGGGACCATATATTAAATGGATTTTTGAGAACGGGGGCCGATTTCGAAGCTTGCTTCCGTCGCCCTATGCATTGACCCGATATGGCAGTATCTTCGGGTACAGTGCACCACCCCCTTACAGGGTTAAAAAGAAAGATTCCTACTTTCATTGCTACCTGCTTGCTGGCTAGCCAGCTAGCCAGCCCTGTGGGCCTTGCTGCTGCTGCTGCTGCTGCTGCTGCAGCCAAAAAACAAAAGGTGGTGCTGCTGCTGCTTCTGCTGCTTCTGCTTGTGTCTGGCCGCTGTTGGAGCGTCCAGGCACAGGACTTCTGCTGCTGCTGACTAAATGGCCTCCTTAATTGGATCATTTGAGTAGCCAGCACACCTGTGCAGGTAGGGCATGACATGATAGGCAGCTGCCTTGATAGCGGGTGGGTGCTGAATGTTCCTAATTGACAAAATAAGATTAATGCTTATGAAGAAATATAAAATCTCATCCCTTCCCCAATATCGCGCCACACCCCTACCCCTTAATTCCCTGGTTGAACTTGATGGACATATGTCTTTTTTCGACCGTACTAACTATGTAACTATGTAACATAACATGGGGGGGTCTCCTGGCTGTTCACACAGGTGTGTCATTGCTGTACATTGACCATGCATTGCTTCTGTGGTATTGCAAAGGCAAAGACAAATGCTTCCAGCCATCCATTGCACTAATGGATTGGTCATCAGCTGGCTGTCTATGTCCCGCATCAATATAGACCAAAGTACAGAGGGTTAGGCTATGCTATAGTGCACCTACCTGATGCATCAGAAGGTGCGAGGCCCTTGCTAAATTCTGTGCACAGACTTTGAGATCTATGCTTTAGACTGTATCTAAACCTGCTCCAACATGGACTGACATTCTGGCCTACTTTCAGCCGATGCGACTTGTCTGTCGCTGAACAGTCGCTTTTTATGTATTCAGCACCTATGTATAATGTTGTAAAAATGCTCTAGAAGCTAAAGTCGCAGAAATGTCACACATATTTGGCCTGCAACTTTCTGTGCGACAAATTCAGACAGGAAAAATCAGTATAAATCCTTAGAAAATTATCCCCCAGTGTCTCCATCTGCTGGCGGTATTGAATAAGCATTGCTGCACTGATGGGGTATGCATTAGACGAAAAAAAAGAAGAAAAAGAAGAATAATACGCCCAGAAAAGAGGCGAAAAGGAGAAAAACGTAAAAAAACGTGAAAAAAAAGTAAGAGGAAGAGAAGGGAAAAAAAGGTGGAAATGGGTTTAAAAGTGATTTCGGCGGAGATATATATATATATATATATATATATATATATATATATATATATATATATACGCGCACACACACACATATATATAAACGTATTCTCCGTTGAGATATTGCAGCCGCTGCTGTGTCCAGGCCCAGGAGCCTTAGCACTGTGCTGTGATGTCACTCAATACCACTGACATCACTAGGTGTAAACAACATCTCTCCTTTGCTGTGTATGTGACTATGGAGCTGTTTGGTGATGTCGTCTATTATGGCCTTCATAGAAGCAACAGGAGATTGTTGCATCCATCTAGAACCCTCAGAACTACAGTGCTATGATGTCACTCACTTCCACAGGCCTTGCAGAGTGTAAACAACAACAACCCAGCTTTGTTGTGTATGTAACCATAGGGATTGTGATGTCACCTAGAACCTTCACAGCAGCGACAGCTTTATGAGGAGCATCAGCACTGCTCTGCCTGAGCAGAACCATCACCGCCATAGGTTGTCAAATAACCCGGATTTAACCCACACAGGTAAGTCCAATGGGGTGCAGGCATGTCCTCTATGCTTACAGCTTCCCGTGGGTGTTGGTTTGATACCGTTTGGGGACAGCCAAGGAGGCATCTGCAGGCAACAAAGGTAGGTGTGTGCTTGTGTGTGTGTTTCCTATGCAGATCCTAAGCCCAGTGTCACATGCAAGTAGGAGGAGTAAGAAGGGTTCCTGGCAAATCCGGGTTATGGATTGCATTTAAAAAGGCCCCGTGGGAGTGCAATGGGCCCCTGTCTTGCTGCTTAGCAATAATGGTATGGGTTTAGGTTCTGCTGTGTGTACTGGTGGTTGACTGCCCCCCAGCCCAGAGTGTGCATGGAAAATTGTCTGGCAGCCTCCCTGACAGCAAGCAGTGATAGTGCCCATGAAGGGGACCTTGTTGGGCCCGCCCCTTTCACGGTTATCGCTTCTCGGCCTTTTGGCTAAGATCAAGTGTAGTATCTGTTCTTATCAGTTTAATATCTGATACGTCCCCTATCTGGGGACCATATATTAAATGGATTTTTGAGAACGGGGGCCGATTTCGAAGCTTGCTTCCGTCGCCCTATGCATTGACCCGATATGGCAGTATCTTCGGGTACAGTGCACCACCCCCTTACAGGGTTAAAAAGAAAGATTCCTACTTTCATTGCTACCTGCTTGCTGGCTAGCCAGCTAGCCAGCCCTGTGGGCCTTGCTGCTGCTGCTGCTGCTGCTGCTGCAGCCAAAAAACAAAAGGTGGTGCTGCTGCTGCTTCTGCTGCTTCTGCTTGTGTCTGGCCGCTGTTGGAGCGTCCAGGCACAGGACTTCTGCTGCTGCTGACTAAATGGCCTCCTTAATTGGATCATTTGAGTAGCCAGCACACCTGTGCAGGTAGGGCATGACATGATAGGCAGCTGCCTTGATAGCGGGTGGGTGCTGAATGTTCCTAATTGACAAAATAAGATTAATGCTTATGAAGAAATATAAAATCTCATCCCTTCCCCAATATCGCGCCACACCCCTACCCCTTAATTCCCTGGTTGAACTTGATGGACATATGTCTTTTTTCGACCGTACTAACTATGTAACTATGTAACATAACATGGGGGGGTCTCCTGGCTGTTCACACAGGTGTGTCATTGCTGTACATTGACCATGCATTGCTTCTGTGGTATTGCAAAGGCAAAGACAAATGCTTCCAGCCATCCATTGCACTAATGGATTGGTCATCAGCTGGCTGTCTATGTCCCGCATCAATATAGACCAAAGTACAGAGGGTTAGGCTATGCTATAGTGCACCTACCTGATGCATCAGAAGGTGCGAGGCCCTTGCTAAATTCTGTGCACAGACTTTGAGATCTATGCTTTAGACTGTATCTAAACCTGCTCCAACATGGACTGACATTCTGGCCTACTTTCAGCCGATGCGACTTGTCTGTCGCTGAACAGTCGCTTTTTATGTATTCAGCACCTATGTATAATGTTGTAAAAATGCTCTAGAAGCTAAAGTCGCAGAAATGTCACACATATTTGGCCTGCAACTTTCTGTGCGACAAATTCAGACAGGAAAAATCAGTATAAATCCTTAGAAAATTATCCCCCAGTGTCTCCATCTGCTGGCGGTATTGAATAAGCATTGCTGCACTGATGGGGTATGCATTAGACGAAAAAAAAGAAGAAAAAGAAGAATAATACGCCCAGAAAAGAGGCGAAAAGGAGAAAAACGTAAAAAAACGTGAAAAAAAAGTAAGAGGAAGAGAAGGGAAAAAAAGGTGGAAATGGGTTTAAAAGTGATTTCGGCGGAGAAATATATATATATATATATATATATATATATATATATATATATATATACGCGCACACACACACATATATATAAACGTATTCTCCGTTGAGATATTGCAGCCGCTGCTGTGTCCAGGCCCAGGAGCCTTAGCACTGTGCTGTGATGTCACTCAATACCACTGACATCACTAGGTGTAAACAACATCTCTCCTTTGCTGTGTATGTGACTATGGAGCTGTTTGGTGATGTCGTCTATTATGGCCTTCATAGAAGCAACAGGAGATTGTTGCATCCATCTAGAACCCTCAGAACTACAGTGCTATGATGTCACTCACTTCCACAGGCCTTGCAGAGTGTAAACAACAACAACCCAGCTTTGTTGTGTATGTAACCATAGGGATTGTGATGTCACCTAGAACCTTCACAGCAGCGACAGCTTTATGAGGAGCATCAGCACTGCTCTGCCTGAGCAGAACCATCACCGCCATAGGTTGTCAAATAACCCGGATTTAACCCACACAGGTAAGTCCAATGGGGTGCAGGCATGTCCTCTATGCTTACAGCTTCCCGTGGGTGTTGGTTTGATACCGTTTGGGGACAGCCAAGGAGGCATCTGCAGGCAACAAAGGTAGGTGTGTGCTTGTGTGTGTGTTTCCTATGCAGATCCTAAGCCCAGTGTCACATGCAAGTAGGAGGAGTAAGAAGGGTTCCTGGCAAATCCGGGTTATGGATTGCATTTAAAAAGGCCCCGTGGGAGTGCAATGGGCCCCTGTCTTGCTGCTTAGCAATAATGGTATGGGTTTAGGTTCTGCTGTGTGTACTGGTGGTTGACTGCCCCCCAGCCCAGAGTGTGCATGGAAAATTGTCTGGCAGCCTCCCTGACAGCAAGCAGTGATAGTGCCCATGAAGGGGACCTTGTTGGGCCCGCCCCTTTCACGGTTATCGCTTCTCGGCCTTTTGGCTAAGATCAAGTGTAGTATCTGTTCTTATCAGTTTAATATCTGATACGTCCCCTATCTGGGGACCATATATTAAATGGATTTTTGAGAACGGGGGCCGATTTCGAAGCTTGCTTCCGTCGCCCTATGCATTGACCCGATATGGCAGTATCTTCGGGTACAGTGCACCACCCCCTTACAGGGTTAAAAAGAAAGATTCCTACTTTCATTGCTACCTGCTTGCTGGCTAGCCAGCTAGCCAGCCCTGTGGGCCTTGCTGCTGCTGCTGCTGCTGCTGCTGCAGCCAAAAAACAAAAGGTGGTGCTGCTGCTGCTTCTGCTGCTTCTGCTTGTGTCTGGCCGCTGTTGGAGCGTCCAGGCACAGGACTTCTGCTGCTGCTGACTAAATGGCCTCCTTAATTGGATCATTTGAGTAGCCAGCACACCTGTGCAGGTAGGGCATGACATGATAGGCAGCTGCCTTGATAGCGGGTGGGTGCTGAATGTTCCTAATTGACAAAATAAGATTAATGCTTATGAAGAAATATAAAATCTCATCCCTTCCCCAATATCGCGCCACACCCCTACCCCTTAATTCCCTGGTTGAACTTGATGGACATATGTCTTTTTTCGACCGTACTAACTATGTAACTATGTAACATAACATGGGGGGGTCTCCTGGCTGTTCACACAGGTGTGTCATTGCTGTACATTGACCATGCATTGCTTCTGTGGTATTGCAAAGGCAAAGACAAATGCTTCCAGCCATCCATTGCACTAATGGATTGGTCATCAGCTGGCTGTCTATGTCCCGCATCAATATAGACCAAAGTACAGAGGGTTAGGCTATGCTATAGTGCACCTACCTGATGCATCAGAAGGTGCGAGGCCCTTGCTAAATTCTGTGCACAGACTTTGAGATCTATGCTTTAGACTGTATCTAAACCTGCTCCAACATGGACTGACATTCTGGCCTACTTTCAGCCGATGCGACTTGTCTGTCGCTGAACAGTCGCTTTTTATGTATTCAGCACCTATGTATAATGTTGTAAAAATGCTCTAGAAGCTAAAGTCGCAGAAATGTCACACATATTTGGCCTGCAACTTTCTGTGCGACAAATTCAGACAGGAAAAATCAGTATAAATCCTTAGAAAATTATCCCCCAGTGTCTCCATCTGCTGGCGGTATTGAATAAGCATTGCTGCACTGATGGGGTATGCATTAGACGAAAAAAAAGAAGAAAAAGAAGAATAATACGCCCAGAAAAGAGGCGAAAAGGAGAAAAACGTAAAAAAACGTGAAAAAAAAGTAAGAGGAAGAGAAGGGAAAAAAAGGTGGAAATGGGTTTAAAAGTGATTTCGGCGGAGAAATATATATATATATATATATATATATATATATATATATATATATATACGCGCACACACACACATATATATAAACGTATTCTCCGTTGAGATATTGCAGCCGCTGCTGTGTCCAGGCCCAGGAGCCTTAGCACTGTGCTGTGATGTCACTCAATACCACTGACATCACTAGGTGTACAACATCTCTCCTTTGCTGTGTATGTGACTATGGAGCTGTTTGGTGATGTCGTCTATTATGGCCTTCATAGAAGCAACAGGAGATTGTTGCATCCATCTAGAACCCTCAGAACTACAGTGCTATGATGTCACTCACTTCCACAGGCCTTGCAGAGTGTAAACAACAACAACCCAGCTTTGTTGTGTATGTAACCATAGGGATTGTGATGTCACCTAGAACCTTCACAGCAGCGACAGCTTTATGAGGAGCATCAGCACTGCTCTGCCTGAGCAGAACCATCACCGCCATAGGTTGTCAAATAACCCGGATTTAACCCACACAGGTAAGTCCAATGGGGTGCAGGCATGTCCTCTATGCTTACAGCTTCCCGTGGGTGTTGGTTTGATACCGTTTGGGGACAGCCAAGGAGGCATCTGCAGGCAACAAAGGTAGGTGTGTGCTTGTGTGTGTGTTTCCTATGCAGATCCTAAGCCCAGTGTCACATGCAAGTAGGAGGAGTAAGAAGGGTTCCTGGCAAATCCGGGTTATGGATTGCATTTAAAAAGGCCCCGTGGGAGTGCAATGGGCCCCTGTCTTGCTGCTTAGCAATAATGGTATGGGTTTAGGTTCTGCTGTGTGTACTGGTGGTTGACTGCCCCCCAGCCCAGAGTGTGCATGGAAAATTGTCTGGCAGCCTCCCTGACAGCAAGCAGTGATAGTGCCCATGAAGGGGACCTTGTTGGGCCCGCCCCTTTCACGGTTATCGCTTCTCGGCCTTTTGGCTAAGATCAAGTGTAGTATCTGTTCTTATCAGTTTAATATCTGATACGTCCCCTATCTGGGGACCATATATTAAATGGATTTTTGAGAACGGGGGCCGATTTCGAAGCTTGCTTCCGTCGCCCTATGCATTGACCCGATATGGCAGTATCTTCGGGTACAGTGCACCACCCCCTTACAGGGTTAAAAAGAAAGATTCCTACTTTCATTGCTACCTGCTTGCTGGCTAGCCAGCTAGCCAGCCCTGTGGGCCTTGCTGCTGCTGCTGCTGCAGCCAAAAAACAAAAGGTGGTGCTGCTGCTGCTGCTTCTGCTTGTGTCTGGCCGCTGTTGGAGCGTCCAGGCACAGGACTTCTGCTGCTGCTGACTAAATGGCCTCCTTAATTGGATCATTTGAGTAGCCAGCACACCTGTGCAGGTAGGGCATGACATGATAGGCAGCTGCCTTGATAGCGGGTGGGTGCTGAATGTTCCTAATTGACAAAATAAGATTAATGCTTATGAAGAAATATAAAATCTCATCCCTTCCCCAATATCGCGCCACACCCCTACCCCTTAATTCCCTGGTTGAACTTGATGGACATATGTCTTTTTTCGACCGTACTAACTATGTAACTATGTAACATAACATGGGGGGGTCTCCTGGCTGTTCACACAGGTGTGTCATTGCTGTACATTGACCATGCATTGCTTCTGTGGTATTGCAAAGGCAAAGACAAATGCTTCCAGCCATCCATTGCACTAATGGATTGGTCATCAGCTGGCTGTCTATGTCCCGCATCAATATAGACCAAAGTACAGAGGGTTAGGCTATGCTATAGTGCACCTACCTGATGCATCAGAAGGTGCGAGGCCCTTGCTAAATTCTGTGCACAGACTTTGAGATCTATGCTTTAGACTGTATCTAAACCTGCTCCAACATGGACTGACATTCTGGCCTACTTTCAGCCGATGCGACTTGTCTGTCGCTGAACAGTCGCTTTTTATGTATTCAGCACCTATGTATAATGTTGTAAAAATGCTCTAGAAGCTAAAGTCGCAGAAATGTCACACATATTTGGCCTGCAACTTTCTGTGCGACAAATTCAGACAGGAAAAATCAGTATAAATCCTTAGAAAATTATCCCCCAGTGTCTCCATCTGCTGGCGGTATTGAATAAGCATTGCTGCACTGATGGGGTATGCATTAGACGAAAAAAAAGAAGAAAAAGAAGAATAATACGCCCAGAAAAGAGGCGAAAAGGAGAAAAACGTAAAAAAACGTGAAAAAAAAGTAAGAGGAAGAGAAGGGAAAAAAAGGTGGAAATGGGTTTAAAAGTGATTTCGGCGGAGAATATATATATATATATATATATATATATATATATATATATATATATACGCGCACACACACACATATATATAAACGTATTCTCCGTTGAGATATTGCAGCCGCTGCTGTGTCCAGGCCCAGGAGCCTTAGCACTGTGCTGTGATGTCACTCAATACCACTGACATCACTAGGTGTAAACAACATCTCTCCTTTGCTGTGTATGTGACTATGGAGCTGTTTGGTGATGTCGTCTATTATGGCCTTCATAGAAGCAACAGGAGATTGTTGCATCCATCTAGAACCCTCAGAACTACAGTGCTATGATGTCACTCACTTCCACAGGCCTTGCAGAGTGTAAACAACAACAACCCAGCTTTGTTGTGTATGTAACCATAGGGATTGTGATGTCACCTAGAACCTTCACAGCAGCGACAGCTTTATGAGGAGCATCAGCACTGCTCTGCCTGAGCAGAACCATCACCGCCATAGGTTGTCAAATAACCCGGATTTAACCCACACAGGTAAGTCCAATGGGGTGCAGGCATGTCCTCTATGCTTACAGCTTCCCGTGGGTGTTGGTTTGATACCGTTTGGGGACAGCCAAGGAGGCATCTGCAGGCAACAAAGGTAGGTGTGTGCTTGTGTGTGTGTTTCCTATGCAGATCCTAAGCCCAGTGTCACATGCAAGTAGGAGGAGTAAGAAGGGTTCCTGGCAAATCCGGGTTATGGATTGCATTTAAAAAGGCCCCGTGGGAGTGCAATGGGCCCCTGTCTTGCTGCTTAGCAATAATGGTATGGGTTTAGGTTCTGCTGTGTGTACTGGTGGTTGACTGCCCCCCAGCCCAGAGTGTGCATGGAAAATTGTCTGGCAGCCTCCCTGACAGCAAGCAGTGATAGTGCCCATGAAGGGGACCTTGTTGGGCCCGCCCCTTTCACGGTTATCGCTTCTCGGCCTTTTGGCTAAGATCAAGTGTAGTATCTGTTCTTATCAGTTTAATATCTGATACGTCCCCTATCTGGGGACCATATATTAAATGGATTTTTGAGAACGGGGGCCGATTTCGAAGCTTGCTTCCGTCGCCCTATGCATTGACCCGATATGGCAGTATCTTCGGGTACAGTGCACCACCCCCTTACAGGGTTAAAAAGAAAGATTCCTACTTTCATTGCTACCTGCTTGCTGGCTAGCCAGCTAGCCAGCCCTGTGGGCCTTGCTGCTGCTGCTGCTGCTGCTGCTGCAGCCAAAAAACAAAAGGTGGTGCTGCTGCTGCTTCTGCTGCTTCTGCTTGTGTCTGGCCGCTGTTGGAGCGTCCAGGCACAGGACTTCTGCTGCTGCTGACTAAATGGCCTCCTTAATTGGATCATTTGAGTAGCCAGCACACCTGTGCAGGTAGGGCATGACATGATAGGCAGCTGCCTTGATAGCGGGTGGGTGCTGAATGTTCCTAATTGACAAAATAAGATTAATGCTTATGAAGAAATATAAAATCTCATCCCTTCCCCAATATCGCGCCACACCCCTACCCCTTAATTCCCTGGTTGAACTTGATGGACATATGTCTTTTTTCGACCGTACTAACTATGTAACTATGTAACATAACATGGGGGGGTCTCCTGGCTGTTCACACAGGTGTGTCATTGCTGTACATTGACCATGCATTGCTTCTGTGGTATTGCAAAGGCAAAGACAAATGCTTCCAGCCATCCATTGCACTAATGGATTGGTCATCAGCTGGCTGTCTATGTCCCGCATCAATATAGACCAAAGTACAGAGGGTTAGGCTATGCTATAGTGCACCTACCTGATGCATCAGAAGGTGCGAGGCCCTTGCTAAATTCTGTGCACAGACTTTGAGATCTATGCTTTAGACTGTATCTAAACCTGCTCCAACATGGACTGACATTCTGGCCTACTTTCAGCCGATGCGACTTGTCTGTCGCTGAACAGTCGCTTTTTATGTATTCAGCACCTATGTATAATGTTGTAAAAATGCTCTAGAAGCTAAAGTCGCAGAAATGTCACACATATTTGGCCTGCAACTTTCTGTGCGACAAATCCAGACAGGAAAAATCAGTATAAATCCTTAGAAAATTATCCCCCAGTGTCTCCATCTGCTGGCGGTATTGAATAAGCATTGCTGCACTGATGGGGTATGCATTAGACGAAAAAAAAGAAGAAAAAGAAGAATAATACGCCCAGAAAAGAGGCGAAAAGGAGAAAAACGTAAAAAAACGTGAAAAAAAAGTAAGAGGAAGAGAAGGGAAAAAAAGGTGGAAATGGGTTTAAAAGTGATTTCGGCGGAGAAATATATATATATATATATATATATATATATATATATATATATATATATACGCGCACACACACACATATATATAAACGTATTCTCCGTTGAGATATTGCAGCCGCTGCTGTGTCCAGGCCCAGGAGCCTTAGCACTGTGCTGTGATGTCACTCAATACCACTGACATCACTAGGTGTAAACAACATCTCTCCTTTGCTGTGTATGTGACTATGGAGCTGTTTGGTGATGTCGTCTATTATGGCCTTCATAGAAGCAACAGGAGATTGTTGCATCCATCTAGAACCCTCAGAACTACAGTGCTATGATGTCACTCACTTCCACAGGCCTTGCAGAGTGTAAACAACAACAACCCAGCTTTGTTGTGTATGTAACCATAGGGATTGTGATGTCACCTAGAACCTTCACAGCAGCGACAGCTTTATGAGGAGCATCAGCACTGCTCTGCCTGAGCAGAACCATCACCGCCATAGGTTGTCAAATAACCCGGATTTAACCCACACAGGTAAGTCCAATGGGGTGCAGGCATGTCCTCTATGCTTACAGCTTCCCGTGGGTGTTGGTTTGATACCGTTTGGGGACAGCCAAGGAGGCATCTGCAGGCAACAAAGGTAGGTGTGTGCTTGTGTGTGTGTTTCCTATGCAGATCCTAAGCCCAGTGTCACATGCAAGTAGGAGGAGTAAGAAGGGTTCCTGGCAAATCCGGGTTATGGATTGCATTTAAAAAGGCCCCGTGGGAGTGCAATGGGCCCCTGTCTTGCTGCTTAGCAATAATGGTATGGGTTTAGGTTCTGCTGTGTGTACTGGTGGTTGACTGCCCCCCAGCCCAGAGTGTGCATGGAAAATTGTCTGGCAGCCTCCCTGACAGCAAGCAGTGATAGTGCCCATGAAGGGGACCTTGTTGGGCCCGCCCCTTTCACGGTTATCGCTTCTCGGCCTTTTGGCTAAGATCAAGTGTAGTATCTGTTTTTATCAGTTTAATATCTGATACGTCCCCTATCTGGGGACCATATATTAAATGGATTTTTGAGAACGGGGGCCGATTTCGAAGCTTGCTTCCGTCGCCCTATGCATTGACCCGATATGGCAGTATCTTCGGGTACAGTGCACCACCCCCTTACAGGGTTAAAAAGAAAGATTCCTACTTTCATTGCTACCTGCTTGCTGGCTAGCCAGCTAGCCAGCCCTGTGGGCCTTGCTGCTGCTGCTGCTGCTGCTGCTGCAGCCAAAAAACAAAAGGTGGTGCTGCTGCTGCTTCTGCTGCTTCTGCTTGTGTCTGGCCGCTGTTGGAGCGTCCAGGCACAGGACTTCTGCTGCTGCTGACTAAATGGCCTCCTTAATTGGATCATTTGAGTAGCCAGCACACCTGTGCAGGTAGGGCATGACATGATAGGCAGCTGCCTTGATAGCGGGTGGGTGCTGAATGTTCCTAATTGACAAAATAAGATTAATGCTTATGAAGAAATATAAAATCTCATCCCTTCCCCAATATCGCGCCACACCCCTACCCCTTAATTCCCTGGTTGAACTTGATGGACATATGTCTTTTTTCGACCGTACTAACTATGTAACTATGTAACATAACATGGGGGGGTCTCCTGGCTGTTCACACAGGTGTGTCATTGCTGTACATTGACCATGCATTGCTTCTGTGGTATTGCAAAGGCAAAGACAAATGCTTCCAGCCATCCATTGCACTAATGGATTGGTCATCAGCTGGCTGTCTATGTCCCGCATCAATATAGACCAAAGTACAGAGGGTTAGGCTATGCTATAGTGCACCTACCTGATGCATCAGAAGGTGCGAGGCCCTTGCTAAATTCTGTGCACAGACTTTGAGATCTATGCTTTAGACTGTATCTAAACCTGCTCCAACATGGACTGACATTCTGGCCTACTTTCAGCCGATGCGACTTGTCTGTCGCTGAACAGTCGCTTTTTATGTATTCAGCACCTATGTATAATGTTGTAAAAATGCTCTAGAAGCTAAAGTCGCAGAAATGTCACACATATTTGGCCTGCAACTTTCTGTGCGACAAATTCAGACAGGAAAAATCAGTATAAATCCTTAGAAAATTATCCCCCAGTGTCTCCATCTGCTGGCGGTATTGAATAAGCATTGCTGCACTGATGGGGTATGCATTAGACGAAAAAAAAGAAGAAAAAGAAGAATAATACGCCCAGAAAAGAGGCGAAAAGGAGAAAAACGTAAAAAAACGTGAAAAAAAAGTAAGAGGAAGAGAAGGGAAAAAAAGGTGGAAATGGGTTTAAAAGTGATTTCGGCGGAGAATATATATATATATATATATATATATATATATATATATATATATATATACGCGCACACACACACATATATATAAACGTATTCTCCGTTGAGATATTGCAGCCGCTGCTGTGTCCAGGCCCAGGAGCCTTAGCACTGTGCTGTGATGTCACTCAATACCACTGACATCACTAGGTGTAAACAACATCTCTCCTTTGCTGTGTATGTGACTATGGAGCTGTTTGGTGATGTCGTCTATTATGGCCTTCATAGAAGCAACAGGAGATTGTTGCATCCATCTAGAACCCTCAGAACTACAGTGCTATGATGTCACTCACTTCCACAGGCCTTGCAGAGTGTAAACAACAACAACCCAGCTTTGTTGTGTATGTAACCATAGGGATTGTGATGTCACCTAGAACCTTCACAGCAGCGACAGCTTTATGAGGAGCATCAGCACTGCTCTGCCTGAGCAGAACCATCACCGCCATAGGTTGTCAAATAACCCGGATTTAACCCACACAGGTAAGTCCAATGGGGTGCAGGCATGTCCTCTATGCTTACAGCTTCCCGTGGGTGTTGGTTTGATACCGTTTGGGGACAGCCAAGGAGGCATCTGCAGGCAACAAAGGTAGGTGTGTGCTTGTGTGTGTGTTTCCTATGCAGATCCTAAGCCCAGTGTCACATGCAAGTAGGAGGAGTAAGAAGGGTTCCCTGGCAAATCCGGGTTATGGATTGCATTTAAAAAGGCCCCGTGGGAGTGCAATGGGCCCCTGTCTTGCTGCTTAGCAATAATGGTATGGGTTTAGGTTCTGCTGTGTGTACTGGTGGTTGACTGCCCCCCAGCCCAGAGTGTGCATGGAAAATTGTCTGGCAGCCTCCCTGACAGCAAGCAGTGATAGTGCCCATGAAGGGGACCTTGTTGGGCCCGCCCCTTTCACGGTTATCGCTTCTCGGCCTTTTGGCTAAGATCAAGTGTAGTATCTGTTCTTATCAGTTTAATATCTGATACGTCCCCTATCTGGGGACCATATATTAAATGGATTTTTGAGAACGGGGGCCGATTTCGAAGCTTGCTTCCGTCGCCCTATGCATTGACCCGATATGGCAGTATCTTCGGGTACAGTGCACCACCCCCTTACAGGGTTAAAAAGAAAGATTCCTACTTTCATTGCTACCTGCTTGCTGGCTAGCCAGCTAGCCAGCCCTGTGGGCCTTGCTGCTGCTGCTGCTGCTGCTGCTGCAGCCAAAAAACAAAAGGTGGTGCTGCTGCTGCTTCTGCTGCTTCTGCTTGTGTCTGGCCGCTGTTGGAGCGTCCAGGCACAGGACTTCTGCTGCTGCTGACTAAATGGCCTCCTTAATTGGATCATTTGAGTAGCCAGCACACCTGTGCAGGTAGGGCATGACATGATAGGCAGCTGCCTTGATAGCGGGTGGGTGCTGAATGTTCCTAATTGACAAAATAAGATTAATGCTTATGAAGAAATATAAAATCTCATCCCTTCCCCAATATCGCGCCACACCCCTACCCCTTAATTCCCTGGTTGAACTTGATGGACATATGTCTTTTTTCGACCGTACTAACTATGTAACTATGTAACATAACATGGGGGGGTCTCCTGGCTGTTCACACAGGTGTGTCATTGCTGTACATTGACCATGCATTGCTTCTGTGGTATTGCAAAGGCAAAGACAAATGCTTCCAGCCATCCATTGCACTAATGGATTGGTCATCAGCTGGCTGTCTATGTCCCGCATCAATATAGACCAAAGTACAGAGGGTTAGGCTATGCTATAGTGCACCTACCTGATGCATCAGAAGGTGCGAGGCCCTTGCTAAATTCTGTGCACAGACTTTGAGATCTATGCTTTAGACTGTATCTAAACCTGCTCCAACATGGACTGACATTCTGGCCTACTTTCAGCCGATGCGACTTGTCTGTCGCTGAACAGTCGCTTTTTATGTATTCAGCACCTATGTATAATGTTGTAAAAATGCTCTAGAAGCTAAAGTCGCAGAAATGTCACACATATTTGGCCTGCAACTTTCTGTGCGACAAATTCAGACAGGAAAAATCAGTATAAATCCTTAGAAAATTATCCCCCAGTGTCTCCATCTGCTGGCGGTATTGAATAAGCATTGCTGCACTGATGGGGTATGCATTAGACGAAAAAAAAGAAGAAAAAGAAGAATAATACGCCCAGAAAAGAGGCGAAAAGGAGAAAAACGTAAAAAAACGTGAAAAAAAAGTAAGAGGAAGAGAAGGGAAAAAAAGGTGGAAATGGGTTTAAAAGTGATTTCGGCGGAGAAATATATATATATATATATATATATATATATATATATATATATATATACGCGCACACACACACATATATATAAACGTATTCTCCGTTGAGATATTGCAGCCGCTGCTGTGTCCAGGCCCAGGAGCCTTAGCACTGTGCTGTGATGTCACTCAATACCACTGACATCACTAGGTGTAAACAACATCTCTCCTTTGCTGTGTATGTGACTATGGAGCTGTTTGGTGATGTCGTCTATTATGGCCTTCATAGAAGCAACAGGAGATTGTTGCATCCATCTAGAACCCTCAGAACTACAGTGCTATGATGTCACTCACTTCCACAGGCCTTGCAGAGTGTAAACAACAACAACCCAGCTTTGTTGTGTATGTAACCATAGGGATTGTGATGTCACCTAGAACCTTCACAGCAGCGACAGCTTTATGAGGAGCATCAGCACTGCTCTGCCTGAGCAGAACCATCACCGCCATAGGTTGTCAAATAACCCGGATTTAACCCACACAGGTAAGTCCAATGGGGTGCAGGCATGTCCTCTATGCTTACAGCTTCCCGTGGGTGTTGGTTTGATACCGTTTGGGGACAGCCAAGGAGGCATCTGCAGGCAACAAAGGTAGGTGTGTGCTTGTGTGTGTGTTTCCTATGCAGATCCTAAGCCCAGTGTCACATGCAAGTAGGAGGAGTAAGAAGGGTTCCTGGCAAATCCGGGTTATGGATTGCATTTAAAAAGGCCCCGTGGGAGTGCAATGGGCCCCTGTCTTGCTGCTTAGCAATAATGGTATGGGTTTAGGTTCTGCTGTGTGTACTGGTGGTTGACTGCCCCCCAGCCCAGAGTGTGCATGGAAAATTGTCTGGCAGCCTCCCTGACAGCAAGCAGTGATAGTGCCCATGAAGGGGACCTTGTTGGGCCCGCCCCTTTCACGGTTATCGCTTCTCGGCCTTTTGGCTAAGATCAAGTGTAGTATCTGTTCTTATCAGTTTAATATCTGATACGTCCCCTATCTGGGGACCATATATTAAATGGATTTTTGAGAACGGGGGCCGATTTCGAAGCTTGCTTCCGTCGCCCTATGCATTGACCCGATATGGCAGTATCTTCGGGTACAGTGCACCACCCCCTTACAGGGTTAAAAAGAAAGATTCCTACTTTCATTGCTACCTGCTTGCTGGCTAGCCAGCTAGCCAGCCCTGTGGGCCTTGCTGCTGCTGCTGCTGCTGCTGCTGCTGCAGCCAAAAAACAAAAGGTGGTGCTGCTGCTGCTTCTGCTGCTTCTGCTTGTGTCTGGCCGCTGTTGGAGCGTCCAGGCACAGGACTTCTGCTGCTGCTGACTAAATGGCCTCCTTAATTGGATCATTTGAGTAGCCAGCACACCTGTGCAGGTAGGGCATGACATGATAGGCAGCTGCCTTGATAGCGGGTGGGTGCTGAATGTTCCTAATTGACAAAATAAGATTAATGCTTATGAAGAAATATAAAATCTCATCCCTTCCCCAATATCGCGCCACACCCCTACCCCTTAATTCCCTGGTTGAACTTGATGGACATATGTCTTTTTTCGACCGTACTAACTATGTAACTATGTAACATAACATGGGGGGGTCTCCTGGCTGTTCACACAGGTGTGTCATTGCTGTACATTGACCATGCATTGCTTCTGTGGTATTGCAAAGGCAAAGACAAATGCTTCCAGCCATCCATTGCACTAATGGATTGGTCATCAGCTGGCTGTCTATGTCCCGCATCAATATAGACCAAAGTACAGAGGGTTAGGCTATGCTATAGTGCACCTACCTGATGCATCAGAAGGTGCGAGGCCCTTGCTAAATTCTGTGCACAGACTTTGAGATCTATGCTTTAGACTGTATCTAAACCTGCTCCAACATGGACTGACATTCTGGCCTACTTTCAGCCGATGCGACTTGTCTGTCGCTGAACAGTCGCTTTTTATGTATTCAGCACCTATGTATAATGTTGTAAAAATGCTCTAGAAGCTAAAGTCGCAGAAATGTCACACATATTTGGCCTGCAACTTTCTGTGCGACAAATTCAGACAGGAAAAATCAGTATAAATCCTTAGAAAATTATCCCCCAGTGTCTCCATCTGCTGGCGGTATTGAATAAGCATTGCTGCACTGATGGGGTATGCATTAGACGAAAAAAAAGAAGAAAAAGAAGAATAATACGCCCAGAAAAGAGGCGAAAAGGAGAAAAACGTAAAAAAACGTGAAAAAAAAGTAAGAGGAAGAGAAGGGAAAAAAAGGTGGAAATGGGTTTAAAAGTGATTTCGGCGGAGATATATATATATATATATATATATATATATATATATATATATATATACGCGCACACACACACATATATATAAACGTATTCTCCGTTGAGATATTGCAGCCGCTGCTGTGTCCAGGCCCAGGAGCCTTAGCACTGTGCTGTGATGTCACTCAATACCACTGACATCACTAGGTGTAAACAACATCTCTCCTTTGCTGTGTATGTGACTATGGAGCTGTTTGGTGATGTCGTCTATTATGGCCTTCATAGAAGCAACAGGAGATTGTTGCATCCATCTAGAACCCTCAGAACTACAGTGCTATGATGTCACTCACTTCCACAGGCCTTGCAGAGTGTAAACAACAACAACCCAGCTTTGTTGTGTATGTAACCATAGGGATTGTGATGTCACCTAGAACCTTCACAGCAGCGACAGCTTTATGAGGAGCATCAGCACTGCTCTGCCTGAGCAGAACCATCACCGCCATAGGTTGTCAAATAACCCGGATTTAACCCACACAGGTAAGTCCAATGGGGTGCAGGCATGTCCTCTATGCTTACAGCTTCCCGTGGGTGTTGGTTTGATACCGTTTGGGGACAGCCAAGGAGGCATCTGCAGGCAACAAAGGTAGGTGTGTGCTTGTGTGTGTGTTTCCTATGCAGATCCTAAGCCCAGTGTCACATGCAAGTAGGAGGAGTAAGAAGGGTTCCTGGCAAATCCGGGTTATGGATTGCATTTAAAAAGGCCCCGTGGGAGTGCAATGGGCCCCTGTCTTGCTGCTTAGCAATAATGGTATGGGTTTAGGTTCTGCTGTGTGTACTGGTGGTTGACTGCCCCCCAGCCCAGAGTGTGCATGGAAAATTGTCTGGCAGCCTCCCTGACAGCAAGCAGTGATAGTGCCCATGAAGGGGACCTTGTTGGGCCCGCCCCTTTCACGGTTATCGCTTCTCGGCCTTTTGGCTAAGATCAAGTGTAGTATCTGTTCTTATCAGTTTAATATCTGATACGTCCCCTATCTGGGGACCATATATTAAATGGATTTTTGAGAACGGGGGCCGATTTCGAAGCTTGCTTCCGTCGCCCTATGCATTGACTCGATATGGCAGTATCTTCGGGTACAGTGCACCACCCCCTTACAGGGTTAAAAAGAAAGATTCCTACTTTCATTGCTACCTGCTTGCTGGCTAGCCAGCTAGCCAGCCCTGTGGGCCTTGCTGCTGCTGCTGCTGCTGCTGCAGCCAAAAAACAAAAGGTGGTGCTTCTGCTGCTTCTGCTTGTGTCTGGCCGCTGTTGGAGCGTCCAGGCACAGGACTTCTGCTGCTGCTGACTAAATGGCCTCCTTAATTGGATCATTTGAGTAGCCAGCACACCTGTGCAGGTAGGGCATGACATGATAGGCAGCTGCCTTGATAGCGGGTGGGTGCTGAATGTTCCTAATTGACAAAATAAGATTAATGCTTATGAAGAAATATAAAATCTCATCCCTTCCCCAATATCGCGCCACACCCCTACCCCTTAATTCCCTGGTTGAACTTGATGGACATATGTCTTTTTTCGACCGTACTAACTATGTAACTATGTAACATAACATGGGGGGGTCTCCTGGCTGTTCACACAGGTGTGTCATTGCTGTACATTGACCATGCATTGCTTCTGTGGTATTGCAAAGGCAAAGACAAATGCTTCCAGCCATCCATTGCACTAATGGATTGGTCATCAGCTGGCTGTCTATGTCCCGCATCAATATAGACCAAAGTACAGAGGGTTAGGCTATGCTATAGTGCACCTACCTGATGCATCAGAAGGTGCGAGGCCCTTGCTAAATTCTGTGCACAGACTTTGAGATCTATGCTTTAGACTGTATCTAAACCTGCTCCAACATGGACTGACATTCTGGCCTACTTTCAGCCGATGCGACTTGTCTGTCGCTGAACAGTCGCTTTTTATGTATTCAGCACCTATGTATAATGTTGTAAAAATGCTCTAGAAGCTAAAGTCGCAGAAATGTCACACATATTTGGCCTGCAACTTTCTGTGCGACAAATTCAGACAGGAAAAATCAGTATAAATCCTTAGAAAATTATCCCCCAGTGTCTCCATCTGCTGGCGGTATTGAATAAGCATTGCTGCACTGATGGGGTATGCATTAGACGAAAAAAAAGAAGAAAAAGAAGAATAATACGCCCAGAAAAGAGGCGAAAAGGAGAAAAACGTAAAAAAACGTGAAAAAAAAGTAAGAGGAAGAGAAGGGAAAAAAAGGTGGAAATGGGTTTAAAAGTGATTTCGGCGGAGATATATATATATATATATATATATATATATATATATATATATATATATATATATATACGCGCACACACACACATATATATAAACGTATTCTCCGTTGAGATATTGCAGCCGCTGCTGTGTCCAGGCCCAGGAGCCTTAGCACTGTGCTGTGATGTCACTCAATACCACTGACATCACTAGGTGTAAACAACATCTCTCCTTTGCTGTGTATGTGACTATGGAGCTGTTTGGTGATGTCGTCTATTATGGCCTTCATAGAAGCAACAGGAGATTGTTGCATCCATCTAGAACCCTCAGAACTACAGTGCTATGATGTCACTCACTTCCACAGGCCTTGCAGAGTGTAAACAACAACAACCCAGCTTTGTTGTGTATGTAACCATAGGGATTGTGATGTCACCTAGAACCTTCACAGCAGCGACAGCTTTATGAGGAGCATCAGCACTGCTCTGCCTGAGCAGAACCATCACCGCCATAGGTTGTCAAATAACCCGGATTTAACCCACACAGGTAAGTCCAATGGGGTGCAGGCATGTCCTCTATGCTTACAGCTTCCCGTGGGTGTTGGTTTGATACCGTTTGGGGACAGCCAAGGAGGCATCTGCAGGCAACAAAGGTAGGTGTGTGCTTGTGTGTGTGTTTCCTATGCAGATCCTAAGCCCAGTGTCACATGCAAGTAGGAGGAGTAAGAAGGGTTCCTGGCAAATCCGGGTTATGGATTGCATTTAAAAAGGCCCCGTGGGAGTGCAATGGGCCCCTGTCTTGCTGCTTAGCAATAATGGTATGGGTTTAGGTTCTGCTGTGTGTACTGGTGGTTGACTGCCCCCCAGCCCAGAGTGTGCATGGAAAATTGTCTGGCAGCCTCCCTGACAGCAAGCAGTGATAGTGCCCATGAAGGGGACCTTGTTGGGCCCGCCCCTTTCACGGTTATCGCTTCTCGGCCTTTTGGCTAAGATCAAGTGTCTTGCCCTAAGGTATTCGGGTACCCCTCTCCTCGGCCTTGTGGGATCGCCCAGGTTTATTGCCTGGGCTTCACCCACCTGCTGCTATTGGGGAGAGGGCTTAGTCCCAGGATAACGGGAAGGTGATCATCGGAGGACGGGTCTGCCGGAGAGGATGGCTAATGCGCCGAACGCTCCTAATACAGTACGGCTGTTTATCGAGGAGGAAAAGAGGAGTGCCTACGGGATTTTGCATGTCCAGCAGAAGGTCGTGGAAGGAGTGCTGAGGATGCCGCATGCTTCCATCTTCTGTGTCCAGGTCTTTCCCAGCCAAGGATTCTTTGACGTGACCTTCTACAACCTGGATGATCTCCGTACCTGTCTCTACCGGAGTAAGGAGAATGCTTCTCACCCTGACCTACAAGGGATCCGATTCATTTCCTGCGAGGCTCGGCCTAAGAAAGTTCCAGTGGTAGTGCATATGTACAACCCTTTTGTGCGGGATGAGGAGATCCAGACCTTTCTAAGAAGGTATTGTGTGTCTGTTTCTGGTGCGGAGAGGAAAAATAACATCCTGGGGACTTTCACAGGCATGAGACGTTTTTGGGTGGAGTTTAGGCCTGCCCCCGAGGGTGGTGCTGAAGGTTTTTGTCACCCCCCGCAGAACTTTGCGATAGGGAACAACAGGGGGTTTCTGCACTACCCGGGGATGCCAAGTTTTTGCCGGGACTGTTTTTGCTTTGGTCATACCAGAGAGAACTGTACAACCGGGCAGGTTTGCAGGAACTGCCACAAGCCTGATCACCGCACTGCAGACTGTCCCGAGAAACGCAAGTGTCATTTCTGTGGTTCTTCGGATCACCTGGCTAGGAGTTGCCCCACTTACCAGTCCGGGGCACCCCGATCATATGCAATGGCTCTTCGAGGTGGGACAGTTCCTGAGGACTCCAATGCTGCCAGGGCAGGCGATGCAGAGGTTAGCGTGCTGACCAGTGAAGCAGAGTCTGCCCCTGTTTTTCCTTCCATTTCTAGGTCTGTTCCGGATGCTTTGGTGGCAGAGGGGGAGAAGGCGGAGTCTGTTTCGGGGGCATCTGTTTCGGAGGCCTCTGATCCCCCAGAGGAGATGACTGTGGACAAAGAATCCTTGAAGAGAAAGATTTGGAAGAATCGGAGGATGACTGTCCGACTCCTCAGAGTCAAAGGATTGAGGACTTTCCTAGCCCGGGAAGGGAGGAGGCAGGTGGAGGGTCGTCATGTCAGATTGATTCTGACTCCTCTTTATCCTCCCTGGGCACAGGTTATTTGGAGGAATGTTCAGTCAAAAAATTGACAAAGACTCTTAAGTTTAAGGAAGGGGAGGCAAAAAATAAGGGTAGAGGTCGGGGAAAGGCTAGGCCTCCTTTTGATAATGCTTGATTTTGTATTTCCTTTTTTTCCTTCAAATGTTTGAATGAGTTTAACAATTGGTTCTCTAAATGTCCGCAGTATTAGATCTTTAGAAAGGAGATCCGCCATTTTTGATTTACTTTCTAGATATTCTTTTGATGTTCTAGGTCTCCAGGAGTGCTGCTTGGATGGGGAGCCAAATATCTCCTGGCCTTATGGGCAATCGGTATGGTCTGGTTCAATGGAACGTAATTCGGGGGTGGGGATTTTGTTCAAAAGTAATGAGTTTGTTGTTAAAAAAGTTGTCCATATTGTTCCGGGTAGGGTATTATTAGTGCATTTTATTTTCAGGGGTTTCACATATAAAGTAATTAATGTTTATGCTCCAACTGGGAGGAAGGAAAGAGGGGAGGTGTTTGAGAAATTATATTTCTTTTTGAGTGGGAGGGATGATGTGTTCCTTATAGGGGATTTCAATTGTATAATAACAGAGGGGGATAGGAGTAGTACTACGGTGGGTGGTGGGTCTGGTTTAGACAGTACTAGTAAGCAGCTTAAAGAGATTGTAAATTTATTTGGGTTAAAGGATTCCTTTGTTGCCCATAATGATGGTACTATCGGTTATACATATTTTTCTAACAATACAAGTTCGCGTATTGATTTCATTTTTGTCTCAAAACTAATGTCTGTTTCTAATTTCAGACGGAGGAGGTTACCGTTCACGGATCATGCCTGGATTGAGTGTGTGGTAAAAGGTGGTGGTCTAAGTGAGTATGGAAAGGGTGTTTGGAAGTTGAATGTGTCTTTATTGGATAATGAATGTGTATTACAAGAATATAGGGAGCGTTTTGATGGATGGGTGTTGAGGAAGGATGCATTTTATAGTGTGGTTGAGTGGTGGGAGTGGGTGAAGTTAGAGACTAAAAGGTTTTTTATTAAAAAAGGGTGTGAGAAAGGGAGGAAAGATAGAGAAGAGTATGAGAGATGGCAAAGAAGGTTAGAGTATTTGTATGAATTGAGGCGTTTGGGGATGAGTGTTGAGAAGGAGATTGAGGAAGCTCGTGGAAGTGTGAATGAGTGTCTGGAGAGGAATGGAAGGAAGATTATTGCACAGGCTAGGGTTGAAGTGAAAGAGAAGGATGAGAAATGTAGCAAATTTTTCTTTAAAAAGGCATTCAGTAAAAAAACTGAGATGATGAGTGTTTTTACGAATGATGGGGTAGAGGTCTTTGGTAAGGATGAGGTGTTAGAGGAAGTGTGGAAGTTTTATTCTGATTTATTCACGGAGAAGGAGCGGGACGTGACTCTAGAGGAGGAATGTTTGGGATATGTGGATAAGCGTTTGGATGAAATTGATGGGTTCTTTATGGAAGAGGATGTGAGGAAGAGTGAGGTGGAGGATGCTGTGAATGGGATGAAGAAAGGAAAGGTGGCAGGGAGTGATGGTTTGCCTGTGGAATTTTATCTTGTGTTTTGGGATATGTTAGGGGATTATGTATGGGAGGTGTGTAAGGAAGTACTTAGGAGAGGGAAGTTATCTAAAAGTATGAGTGAGAGTGTGACTGTGTTATTGTTTAAAAAAGGGGATAAGAGGGATCTTAAAAATTGGAGGCCTATAGCGCTCTTGAATTGTGATTACAAAATTATTGCTAAAGTTATTGCGAATAGGTTAAAGGATGTGATTGATTGTATGGTAGGTGAGGAGCAAATGTGTACAGTGCCTGATCGTAGGATTTCTGAATGTCTGTTAGGTCTGAGGGATGTATTGTGGGACTGTAAAACTAGGAAGCAAGGTGTGGCTGTTGTTACGGTGGATTTTGAAAAAGCGTATGATAGGGTGGTGCATGATTTATTGTTTAGGGTTTTGAGGAGGATGAATGTGCCGGACAGAATGGTGAAGTGGATTGAATGTTTGTATAGGGACATTTATAGTAAGATTCAGGTCAATGGTTTTCTGAGTAGGGAAGTGAGTATAAAATCTGGAGTGCGGCAGGGGTGTCCCCTGTCGCCAATTCTTTTTATTTGTATGATTGAGCCTTTGTTGGGGATGATTAGGAGAGATAAGGTGATGCGGGGTATAGAAATACCTGGTAGTCATGAGAAGGATATGCGAGTGATTGGTTACATGGATGATGTTACTGTTGTATGTAAGTCAATGGCAGGGGTAAGGCGTGCTAAGTTATTGATTGAGTGTTTCTGTTTAATGAGTGGGTTTAAGCTTAATGTTGGGAAGAGTGGTTGTAAATTTTTTGAGGGGTGGGGAGAGAGTGGGTTGTGCGAGTGGCCTGTGAGAGAGGGGGGTGTGGAAGTGCTTGGGGTGGTGTTTGATAATGATTTGTATGGGAAAGAAAGTTGGGAGAGGGTTTTGGGGAGGGTGGGGAATAAAATAAACTTCTGGTCTTTAAGGACTTTATCGATTGAGGGAAGGATTCTGGTTATTAAAGCTGTTATAATTCCTATTTTGCTTTATGTTAATTATGTGTTTCCTCCACCGGATAGGTGTCTGGCAAGAATTATCAGGCAGATCTTTGTTTTCTTATGGAATTCAAGGATGGAGAAATTGAGTCGTGGGAAGGTGGTGAAAAGCAGAATGCATGGTGGGAAAGGAATGATGAATGTGGAAGTGTTCCTGGCTGTGAAGTATGTCAGTTTTTGTCTCGCTGTAAGTAAGAAGGAATGTGTGTTTGGGTGCATGGTAAGGTATTTGGCTGGTAATGTGTTGTTGAAATATAAGCTAATGGAAAGGGACTTAAGGGTACCTGTAAGTTTTGAGGTTCCTTGGTTCTATCAGAGAATAGGGCGGTGTGTCAGGAAAAATAATCTGGAATGTGTGACTGAATGGAATGATAGTAAGAAGGTGATGAAAGTGTTGGAGCAGAGAGAAACAGTGGAATGTGTGGGAGGTCTGTCTGAGAAGGATTGTAAGGTAGTGTGGAAAAATGTCAGTCACAAGGAACTGACAAATAAACAAAAGGACTTGTCTTGGATGTTAGCTCATGGGTGTCTGCCAACAAGGGAATTTCAGAGGAGAAGGAGATTGGTAGACAGTGAAGTGTGTCCCAGGGATGGTTGCGGTGGATGTGAGAATTATGTACATGTGTTTTGGGAGTGTGGTTATGCGAAGTCTGTGTGGAGAAAAATGTCTGGTCTAATTAAAAATCTTACTGGAATTGAAATCTTATCCTTTAATATGATGATGTTTGGTTTGTGTGCAGTGGAGAGAGAGAAGGCAAGAGTGTTATGGTTCATAGTAAATTGTGTAAAAGAGGTTCTGTGGGATGTAAGGAATATTAGGATTTTCAATCAAACTGAAGTAAGTGTGAAGGAGTGTCTGGGCATGATCCGTGGTAAAATTTACCTTTACGTATTATGTGATAGGAAAAACTATGGTTCTGATGATGCAGAGGGGATCTGGAAACACAAAAAATGGAAGTACTGGTTATGATTGTATTCTTATTTGTCTTTCTTTTTCTTTTCTTACAGATTATATCCTGATATGAAGGGACAGTTGGAGGGACAGAATCCGCTGCAATTTATTTTTTCTGAGGGAAAGTCATGAAGGGAAAGCTTTTTGTTATATGTACATGTAAAGACATGATTCCTGTATATATTGTATATGTCAAATATGTGTTATTCATGTGTTTTCAGATGAATATGTAATTTTTTGAATGATTTACTTGGTTATGTATTGTATATTTCCTTTTCAATAAAAAAAAAAAAAAAAAATCTGTTCTTATCAGTTTAATATCTGATACGTCCCCTATCTGGGGACCATATATTAAATGGATTTTTGAGAACGGGGGCCGATTTCGAAGCTTGCTTCCGTCGCCCTATGCATTGACCCGATATGGCAGTATCTTCGGGTACAGTGCACCACCCCCTTACAGGGTTAAAAAGAAAGATTCCTACTTTCATTGCTACCTGCTTGCTGGCTAGCCAGCTAGCCAGCCCTGTGGGCCTTGCTGCTGCTGCTGCTGCTGCTGCAGCCAAAAAACAAAAGGTGGTGCTGCTGCTGCTTCTGCTGCTTCTGCTTGTGTCTGGCCGCTGTTGGAGCGTCCAGGCACAGGACTTCTGCTGCTGCTGACTAAATGGCCTCCTTAATTGGATCATTTGAGTAGCCAGCACACCTGTGCAGGTAGGGCATGACATGATAGGCAGCTGCCTTGATAGCGGGTGGGTGCTGAATGTTCCTAATTGACAAAATAAGATTAATGCTTATGAAGAAATATAAAATCTCATCCCTTCCCCAATATCGCGCCACACCCCTACCCCTTAATTCCCTGGTTGAACTTGATGGACATATGTCTTTTTTCGACCGTACTAACTATGTAACTATGTAACATAACATGGGGGGGTCTCCTGGCTGTTCACACAGGTGTGTCATTGCTGTACATTGACCATGCATTGCTTCTGTGGTATTGCAAAGGCAAAGACAAATGCTTCCAGCCATCCATTGCACTAATGGATTGGTCATCAGCTGGCTGTCTATGTCCCGCATCAATATAGACCAAAGTACAGAGGGTTAGGCTATGCTATAGTGCACCTACCTGATGCATCAGAAGGTGCGAGGCCCTTGCTAAATTCTGTGCACAGACTTTGAGATCTATGCTTTAGACTGTATCTAAACCTGCTCCAACATGGACTGACATTCTGGCCTACTTTCAGCCGATGCGACTTGTCTGTCGCTGAACAGTCGCTTTTTATGTATTCAGCACCTATGTATAATGTTGTAAAAATGCTCTAGAAGCTAAAGTCGCAGAAATGTCACACATATTTGGCCTGCAACTTTCTGTGCGACAAATTCAGACAGGAAAAATCAGTATAAATCCTTAGAAAATTATCCCCCAGTGTCTCCATCTGCTGGCGGTATTGAATAAGCATTGCTGCACTGATGGGGTATGCATTAGACGAAAAAAAAGAAGAAAAAGAAGAATAATACGCCCAGAAAAGAGGCGAAAAGGAGAAAAACGTAAAAAAACGTGAAAAAAAAGTAAGAGGAAGAGAAGGGAAAAAAAGGTGGAAATGGGTTTAAAAGTGATTTCGGCGGAGAAATATATATATATATATATATATATATATATATATATATATATATATATACGCGCACACACACACATATATATAAACGTATTCTCCGTTGAGATATTGCAGCCGCTGCTGTGTCCAGGCCCAGGAGCCTTAGCACTGTGCTGTGATGTCACTCAATACCACTGACATCACTAGGTGTAAACAACATCTCTCCTTTGCTGTGTATGTGACTATGGAGCTGTTTGGTGATGTCGTCTATTATGGCCTTCATAGAAGCAACAGGAGATTGTTGCATCCATCTAGAACCCTCAGAACTACAGTGCTATGATGTCACTCACTTCCACAGGCCTTGCAGAGTGTAAACAACAACAACCCAGCTTTGTTGTGTATGTAACCATAGGGATTGTGATGTCACCTAGAACCTTCACAGCAGCGACAGCTTTATGAGGAGCATCAGCACTGCTCTGCCTGAGCAGAACCATCACCGCCATAGGTTGTCAAATAACCCGGATTTAACCCACACAGGTAAGTCCAATGGGGTGCAGGCATGTCCTCTATGCTTACAGCTTCCCGTGGGTGTTGGTTTGATACCGTTTGGGGACAGCCAAGGAGGCATCTGCAGGCAACAAAGGTAGGTGTGTGCTTGTGTGTGTGTTTCCTATGCAGATCCTAAGCCCAGTGTCACATGCAAGTAGGAGGAGTAAGAAGGGTTCCTGGCAAATCCGGGTTATGGATTGCATTTAAAAAGGCCCCGTGGGAGTGCAATGGGCCCCTGTCTTGCTGCTTAGCAATAATGGTATGGGTTTAGGTTCTGCTGTGTGTACTGGTGGTTGACTGCCCCCCAGCCCAGAGTGTGCATGGAAAATTGTCTGGCAGCCTCCCTGACAGCAAGCAGTGATAGTGCCCATGAAGGGGACCTTGTTGGGCCCGCCCCTTTCACGGTTATCGCTTCTCGGCCTTTTGGCTAAGATCAAGTGTAGTATCTGTTCTTATCAGTTTAATATCTGATACGTCCCCTATCTGGGGACCATATATTAAATGGATTTTTGAGAACGGGGGCCGATTTCGAAGCTTGCTTCCGTCGCCCTATGCATTGACCCGATATGGCAGTATCTTCGGGTACAGTGCACCACCCCCTTACAGGGTTAAAAAGAAAGATTCCTACTTTCATTGCTACCTGCTTGCTGGCTAGCCAGCTAGCCAGCCCTGTGGGCCTTGCTGCTGCTGCTGCTGCTGCTGCAGCCAAAAAACAAAAGGTGGTGCTGCTGCGGCTTCTGCTGCTTCTGCTTGTGTCTGGCCGCTGTTGGAGCGTCCAGGCACAGGACTTCTGCTGCTGCTGACTAAATGGCCTCCTTAATTGGATCATTTGAGTAGCCAGCACACCTGTGCAGGTAGGGCATGACATGATAGGCAGCTGCCTTGATAGCGGGTGGGTGCTGAATGTTCCTAATTGACAAAATAAGATTAATGCTTATGAAGAAATATAAAATCTCATCCCTTCCCCAATATCGCGCCACACCCCTACCCCTTAATTCCCTGGTTGAACTTGATGGACATATGTCTTTTTTCGACCGTACTAACTATGTAACTATGTAACATAACATGGGGGGGTCTCCTGGCTGTTCACACAGGTGTGTCATTGCTGTACATTGACCATGCATTGCTTCTGTGGTATTGCAAAGGCAAAGACAAATGCTTCCAGCCATCCATTGCACTAATGGATTGGTCATCAGCTGGCTGTCTATGTCCCGCATCAATATAGACCAAAGTACAGAGGGTTAGGCTATGCTATAGTGCACCTACCTGATGCATCAGAAGGTGCGAGGCCCTTGCTAAATTCTGTGCACAGACTTTGAGATCTATGCTTTAGACTGTATCTAAACCTGCTCCAACATGGACTGACATTCTGGCCTACTTTCAGCCGATGCGACTTGTCTGTCGCTGAACAGTCGCTTTTTATGTATTCAGCACCTATGTATAATGTTGTAAAAATGCTCTAGAAGCTAAAGTCGCAGAAATGTCACACATATTTGGCCTGCAACTTTCTGTGCGACAAATTCAGACAGGAAAAATCAGTATAAATCCTTAGAAAATTATCCCCCAGTGTCTCCATCTGCTGGCGGTATTGAATAAGCATTGCTGCACTGATGGGGTATGCATTAGACGAAAAAAAAGAAGAAAAAGAAGAATAATACGCCCAGAAAAGAGGCGAAAAGGAGAAAAACGTAAAAAAACGTGAAAAAAAAGTAAGAGGAAGAGAAGGGAAAAAAAGGTGGAAATGGGTTTAAAAGTGATTTCGGCGGAGAAATATATATATATATATATATATATATATATATATATATATATATATATACGCGCACACACACACATATATATAAACGTATTCTCCGTTGAGATATTGCAGCCGCTGCTGTGTCCAGGCCCAGGAGCCTTAGCACTGTGCTGTGATGTCACTCAATACCACTGACATCACTAGGTGTAAACAACATCTCTCCTTTGCTGTGTATGTGACTATGGAGCTGTTTGGTGATGTCGTCTATTATGGCCTTCATAGAAGCAACAGGAGATTGTTGCATCCATCTAGAACCCTCAGAACTACAGTGCTATGATGTCACTCACTTCCACAGGCCTTGCAGAGTGTAAACAACAACAACCCAGCTTTGTTGTGTATGTAACCATAGGGATTGTGATGTCACCTAGAACCTTCACAGCAGCGACAGCTTTATGAGGAGCATCAGCACTGCTCTGCCTGAGCAGAACCATCACCGCCATAGGTTGTCAAATAACCCGGATTTAACCCACACAGGTAAGTCCAATGGGGTGCAGGCATGTCCTCTATGCTTACAGCTTCCCGTGGGTGTTGGTTTGATACCGTTTGGGGACAGCCAAGGAGGCATCTGCAGGCAACAAAGGTAGGTGTGTGCTTGTGTGTGTGTTTCCTATGCAGATCCTAAGCCCAGTGTCACATGCAAGTAGGAGGAGTAAGAAGGGTTCCTGGCAAATCCGGGTTATGGATTGCATTTAAAAAGGCCCCGTGGGAGTGCAATGGGCCCCTGTCTTGCTGCTTAGCAATAATGGTATGGGTTTAGGTTCTGCTGTGTGTACTGGTGGTTGACTGCCCCCCAGCCCAGAGTGTGCATGGAAAATTGTCTGGCAGCCTCCTTGACAGCAAGCAGTGATAGTGCCCATGAAGGGGACCTTGTTGGGCCCGCCCCTTTCACGGTTATCGCTTCTCGGCCTTTTGGCTAAGATCAAGTGTAGTATCTGTTCTTATCAGTTTAATATCTGATACGTCCCCTATCTGGGGACCATATATTAAATGGATTTTTGAGAACGGGGGCCGATTTCGAAGCTTGCTTCCGTCGCCCTATGCATTGACCCGATATGGCAGTATCTTCGGGTACAGTGCACCACCCCCTTACAGGGTTAAAAAGAAAGATTCCTACTTTCATTGCTACCTGCTTGCTGGCTAGCCAGCTAGCCAGCCCTGTGGGCCTTGCTGCTGCTGCTGCTGCTGCTGCAGCCAAAAAACAAAAGGTGGTGCTGCTGCTGCTTCTGCTGCTTCTGCTTGTGTCTGGCCGCTGTTGGAGCGTCCAGGCACAGGACTTCTGCTGCTGCTGACTAAATGGCCTCCTTAATTGGATCATTTGAGTAGCCAGCACACCTGTGCAGGTAGGGCATGACATGATAGGCAGCTGCCTTGATAGCGGGTGGGTGCTGAATGTTCCTAATTGACAAAATAAGATTAATGCTTATGAAGAAATATAAAATCTCATCCCTTCCCCAATATCGCGCCACACCCCTACCCCTTAATTCCCTGGTTGAACTTGATGGACATATGTCTTTTTTCGACCGTACTAACTATGTAACTATGTAACATAACATGGGGGGGTCTCCTGGCTGTTCACACAGGTGTGTCATTGCTGTACATTGACCATGCATTGCTTCTGTGGTATTGCAAAGGCAAAGACAAATGCTTCCAGCCATCCATTGCACTAATGGATTGGTCATCAGCTGGCTGTCTATGTCCCGCATCAATATAGACCAAAGTACAGAGGGTTAGGCTATGCTATAGTGCACCTACCTGATGCATCAGAAGGTGCGAGGCCCTTGCTAAATTCTGTGCACAGACTTTGAGATCTATGCTTTAGACTGTATCTAAACCTGCTCCAACATGGACTGACATTCTGGCCTACTTTCAGCCGATGCGACTTGTCTGTCGCTGAACAGTCGCTTTTTATGTATTCAGCACCTATGTATAATGTTGTAAAAATGCTCTAGAAGCTAAAGTCGCAGAAATGTCACACATATTTGGCCTGCAACTTTCTGTGCGACAAATTCAGACAGGAAAAATCAGTATAAATCCTTAGAAAATTATCCCCCAGTGTCTCCATCTGCTGGCGGTATTGAATAAGCATTGCTGCACTGATGGGGTATGCATTAGACGAAAAAAAAGAAGAAAAAGAAGAATAATACGCCCAGAAAAGAGGCGAAAAGGAGAAAAACGTAAAAAAACGTGAAAAAAAAGTAAGAGGAAGAGAAGGGAAAAAAAGGTGGAAATGGGTTTAAAAGTGATTTCGGCGGAGAAATATATATATATATATATATATATATATATATATATATATATACGCGCACACACACACATATATATAAACGTATTCTCCGTTGAGATATTGCAGCCGCTGCTGTGTCCAGGCCCAGGAGCCTTAGCACTGTGCTGTGATGTCACTCAATACCACTGACATCACTAGGTGTAAACAACATCTCTCCTTTGCTGTGTATGTGACTATGGAGCTGTTTGGTGATGTCGTCTATTATGGCCTTCATAGAAGCAACAGGAGATTGTTGCATCCATCTAGAACCCTCAGAACTACAGTGCTATGATGTCACTCACTTCCACAGGCCTTGCAGAGTGTAAACAACAACAACCCAGCTTTGTTGTGTATGTAACCATAGGGATTGTGATGTCACCTAGAACCTTCACAGCAGCGACAGCTTTATGAGGAGCATCAGCACTGCTCTGCCTGAGCAGAACCATCACCGCCATAGGTTGTCAAATAACCCGGATTTAACCCACACAGGTAAGTCCAATGGGGTGCAGGCATGTCCTCTATGCTTACAGCTTCCCGTGGGTGTTGGTTTGATACCGTTTGGGGACAGCCAAGGAGGCATCTGCAGGCAACAAAGGTAGGTGTGTGCTTGTGTGTGTGTTTCCTATGCAGATCCTAAGCCCAGTGTCACATGCAAGTAGGAGGAGTAAGAAGGGTTCCTGGCAAATCCGGGTTATGGATTGCATTTAAAAAGGCCCCGTGGGAGTGCAATGGGCCCCTGTCTTGCTGCTTAGCAATAATGGTATGGGTTTAGGTTCTGCTGTGTGTACTGGTGGTTGACTGCCCCCCAGCCCAGAGTGTGCATGGAAAATTGTCTGGCAGCCTCCCTGACAGCAAGCAGTGATAGTGCCCATGAAGGGGACCTTGTTGGGCCCGCCCCTTTCACGGTTATCGCTTCTCGGCCTTTTGGCTAAGATCAAGTGTAGTATCTGTTCTTATCAGTTTAATATCTGATACGTCCCCTATCTGGGGACCATATATTAAATGGATTTTTGAGAACGGGGGCCGATTTCGAAGCTTGCTTCCGTCGCCCTATGCATTGACCCGATATGGCAGTATCTTCGGGTACAGTGCACCACCCCCTTACAGGGTTAAAAAGAAAGATTCCTACTTTCATTGCTACCTGCTTGCTGGCTAGCCCTGTGGGCCTTGCTGCTGCTGCTGCTGCTGCTGCAGCCAAAAAACAAAAGGTGGTGCTGCTGCTGCTTCTGCTGCTTCTGCTTGTGTCTGGCCGCTGTTGGAGCGTCCAGGCACAGGACTTCTGCTGCTGCTGACTAAATGGCCTCCTTAATTGGATCATTTGAGTAGCCAGCACACCTGTGCAGGTAGGGCATGACATGATAGGCAGCTGCCTTGATAGCGGGTGGGTGCTGAATGTTCCTAATTGACAAAATAAGATTAATGCTTATGAAGAAATATAAAATCTCATCCCTTCCCCAATATCGCGCCACACCCCTACCCCTTAATTCCCTGGTTGAACTTGATGGACATATGTCTTTTTTCGACCGTACTAACTATGTAACTATGTAACATAACATGGGGGGGTCTCCTGGCTGTTCACACAGGTGTGTCATTGCTGTACATTGACCATGCATTGCTTCTGTGGTATTGCAAAGGCAAAGACAAATGCTTCCAGCCATCCATTGCACTAATGGATTGGTCATCAGCTGGCTGTCTATGTCCCGCATCAATATAGACCAAAGTACAGAGGGTTAGGCTATGCTATAGTGCACCTACCTGATGCATCAGAAGGTGCGAGGCCCTTGCTAAATTCTGTGCACAGACTTTGAGATCTATGCTTTAGACTGTATCTAAACCTGCTCCAACATGGACTGACATTCTGGCCTACTTTCAGCCGATGCGACTTGTCTGTCGCTGAACAGTCGCTTTTTATGTATTCAGCACCTATGTATAATGTTGTAAAAATGCTCTAGAAGCTAAAGTCGCAGAAATGTCACACATATTTGGCCTGCAACTTTCTGTGCGACAAATTCAGACAGGAAAAATCAGTATAAATCCTTAGAAAATTATCCCCCAGTGTCTCCATCTGCTGGCGGTATTGAATAAGCATTGCTGCACTGATGGGGTATGCATTAGACGAAAAAAAAGAAGAAAAAGAAGAATAATACGCCCAGAAAAGAGGCGAAAAGGAGAAAAACGTAAAAAAACGTGAAAAAAAAGTAAGAGGAAGAGAAGGGAAAAAAAGGTGGAAATGGGTTTAAAAGTGATTTCGGCGGAGAAATATATATATATATATATATATATATATATATATATATATATATATACGCGCACACACACACATATATATAAACGTATTCTCCGTTGAGATATTGCAGCCGCTGCTGTGTCCAGGCCCAGGAGCCTTAGCACTGTGCTGTGATGTCACTCAATACCACTGACATCACTAGGTGTAAACAACATCTCTCCTTTGCTGTGTATGTGACTATGGAGCTGTTTGGTGATGTCGTCTATTATGGCCTTCATAGAAGCAACAGGAGATTGTTGCATCCATCTAGAACCCTCAGAACTACAGTGCTATGATGTCACTCACTTCCACAGGCCTTGCAGAGTGTAAACAACAACAACCCAGCTTTGTTGTGTATGTAACCATAGGGATTGTGATGTCACCTAGAACCTTCACAGCAGCGACAGCTTTATGAGGAGCATCAGCACTGCTCTGCCTGAGCAGAACCATCACCGCCATAGGTTGTCAAATAACCCGGATTTAACCCACACAGGTAAGTCCAATGGGGTGCAGGCATGTCCTCTATGCTTACAGCTTCCCGTGGGTGTTGGTTTGATACCTTTGGGGACAGCCAAGGAGGCATCTGCAGGCAACAAAGGTAGGTGTGTGCTTGTGTGTGTGTTTCCTATGCAGATCCTAAGCCCAGTGTCACATGCAAGTAGGAGGAGTAAGAAGGGTTCCTGGCAAATCCGGGTTATGGATTGCATTTAAAAAGGCCCCGTGGGAGTGCAATGGGCCCCTGTCTTGCTGCTTAGCAATAATGGTATGGGTTTAGGTTCTGCTGTGTGTACTGGTGGTTGACTGCCCCCCAGCCCAGAGTGTGCATGGAAAATTGTCTGGCAGCCTCCCTGACAGCAAGCAGTGATAGTGCCCATGAAGGGGACCTTGTTGGGCCCACCCCTTTCACGGTTATCGCTTCTCGGCCTTTTGGCTAAGATCAAGTGTCTTGCCCTAAGGTATTCGGGTACCCCTCTCCTCGGCCTTGTGGGATCGCCCAGGTTTATTGCCTGGGCTTCACCCACCTGCTGCTATTGGGGAGAGGGCTTAGTCCCAGGATAACGGGAAGGTGATCATCGGAGGACGGGTCTGCCGGAGAGGATGGCTAATGCGCCGAACGCTCCTAATACAGTACGGCTGTTTATCGAGGAGGAAAAGAGGAGTGCCTACGGGATTTTGCATGTCCAGCAGAAGGTCGTGGAAGGAGTGCTGAGGATGCCGCATGCTTCCATCTTCTGTGTCCAGGTCTTTCCCAGCCAAGGATTCTTTGACGTGACCTTCTACAACCTGGATGATCTCCGTACCTGTCTCTACCGGAGTAAGGAGAATGCTTCTCACCCTGACCTACAAGGGATCCGATTCATTTCCTGCGAGGCTCGGCCTAAGAAAGTTCCAGTGGTAGTGCATATGTACAACCCTTTTGTGCGGGATGAGGAGATCCAGACCTTTCTAAGAAGGTATTGTGTGTCTGTTTCTGGTGCGGAGAGGAAAAATAACATCCTGGGGACTTTCACAGGCATGAGACGTTTTTGGGTGGAGTTTAGGCCTGCCCCCGAGGGTGGTGCTGAAGGTTTTTGTCACCCCCCGCAGAACTTTGCGATAGGGAACAACAGGGGGTTTCTGCACTACCCGGGGATGCCAAGTTTTTGCCGGGACTGTTTTTGCTTTGGTCATACCAGAGAGAACTGTACAACCGGGCAGGTTTGCAGGAACTGCCACAAGCCTGATCACCGCACTGCAGACTGTCCCGAGAAACGCAAGTGTCATTTCTGTGGTTCTTCGGATCACCTGGCTAGGAGTTGCCCCACTTACCAGTCCGGGGCACCCCGATCATATGCAATGGCTCTTCGAGGTGGGACAGTTCCTGAGGACTCCAATGCTGCCAGGGCAGGCGATGCAGAGGTTAGCGTGCTGACCAGTGAAGCAGAGTCTGCCCCTGTTTTTCCTTCCATTTCTAGGTCTGTTCCGGATGCTTTGGTGGCAGAGGGGGAGAAGGCGGAGTCTGTTTCGGGGGCATCTGTTTCGGAGGCCTCTGATCCCCCAGAGGAGATGACTGTGGACAAAGAATCCTTGAAGAGAAAGATGCCGGTGGAAGAATCGGAGGATGACTGTCCGACTCCTCAGAGTCAAAGGATTGAGGACTTTCCTAGCCCGGGAAGGGAGGAGGCAGGTGGAGGGTCGTCATGTCAGATTGATTCTGACTCCTCTTTATCCTCCCTGGGCACAGGTTATTTGGAGGAATGTTCAGTCAAAAAATTGACAAAGACTCTTAAGTTTAAGGAAGGGGAGGCAAAAAATAAGGGTAGAGGTCGGGGAAAGGCTAGGCCTCCTTTTGATAATGCTTGATTTTGTATTTCCTTTTTTTCCTTCAAATGTTTGAATGAGTTTAACAATTGGTTCTCTAAATGTCCGCAGTATTAGATCTTTAGAAAGGAGATCCGCCATTTTTGATTTACTTTCTAGATATTCTTTTGATGTTCTAGGTCTCCAGGAGTGCTGCTTGGATGGGGAGCCAAATATCTCCTGGCCTTATGGGCAATCGGTATGGTCTGGTTCAATGGAACGTAATTCGGGGGTGGGGATTTTGTTCAAAAGTAATGAGTTTGTTGTTAAAAAAGTTGTCCATATTGTTCCGGGTAGGGTATTATTAGTGCATTTTATTTTCAGGGGTTTCACATATAAAGTAATTAATGTTTATGCTCCAACTGGGAGGAAGGAAAGAGGGGAGGTGTTTGAGAAATTATATTTCTTTTTGAGTGGGAGGGATGATGTGTTCCTTATAGGGGATTTCAATTGTATAATAACAGAGGGGGATAGGAGTAGTACTACGGTGGGTGGTGGGTCTGGTTTAGACAGTACTAGTAAGCAGCTTAAAGAGATTGTAAATTTATTTGGGTTAAAGGATTCCTTTGTTGCCCATAATGATGGTACTATCGGTTATACATATTTTTCTAACAATACAAGTTCGCGTATTGATTTCATTTTTGTCTCAAAACTAATGTCTGTTTCTAATTTCAGACGGAGGAGGTTACCGTTCACGGATCATGCCTGGATTGAGTGTGTGGTAAAAGGTGGTGGTCTAAGTGAGTATGGAAAGGGTGTTTGGAAGTTGAATGTGTCTTTATTGGATAATGAATGTGTATTACAAGAATATAGGGAGCGTTTTGATGGATGGGTGTTGAGGAAGGATGCATTTTATAGTGTGGTTGAGTGGTGGGAGTGGGTGAAGTTAGAGACTAAAAGGTTTTTTATTAAAAAAGGGTGTGAGAAAGGGAGGAAAGATAGAGAAGAGTATGAGAGATGGCAAAGAAGGTTAGAGTATTTGTATGAATTGAGGCGTTTGGGGATGAGTGTTGAGAAGGAGATTGAGGAAGCTCGTGGAAGTGTGAATGAGTGTCTGGAGAGGAATGGAAGGAAGATTATTGCACAGGCTAGGGTTGAAGTGAAAGAGAAGGATGAGAAATGTAGCAAATTTTTCTTTAAAAAGGCATTCAGTAAAAAAACTGAGATGATGAGTGTTTTTACGAATGATGGGGTAGAGGTCTTTGGTAAGGATGAGGTGTTAGAGGAAGTGTGGAAGTTTTATTCTGATTTATTCACGGAGAAGGAGCGGGACGTGACTCTAGAGGAGGAATGTTTGGGATATGTGGATAAGCGTTTGGATGAAATTGATGGGTTCTTTATGGAAGAGGATGTGAGGAAGAGTGAGGTGGAGGATGCTGTGAATGGGATGAAGAAAGGAAAGGTGGCAGGGAGTGATGGTTTGCCTGTGGAATTTTATCTTGTGTTTTGGGATATGTTAGGGGATTATGTATGGGAGGTGTGTAAGGAAGTACTTAGGAGAGGGAAGTTATCTAAAAGTATGAGTGAGAGTGTGACTGTGTTATTGTTTAAAAAAGGGGATAAGAGGGATCTTAAAAATTGGAGGCCTATAGCGCTCTTGAATTGTGATTACAAAATTATTGCTAAAGTTATTGCGAATAGGTTAAAGGATGTGATTGATTGTATGGTAGGTGAGGAGCAAATGTGTACAGTGCCTGATCGTAGGATTTCTGAATGTCTGTTAGGTCTGAGGGATGTATTGTGGGACTGTAAAACTAGGAAGCAAGGTGTGGCTGTTGTTACGGTGGATTTTGAAAAAGCGTATGATAGGGTGGTGCATGATTTATTGTTTAGGGTTTTGAGGAGGATGAATGTGCCGGACAGAATGGTGAAGTGGATTGAATGTTTGTATAGGGACATTTATAGTAAGATTCAGGTCAATGGTTTTCTGAGTAGGGAAGTGAGTATAAAATCTGGAGTGCGGCAGGGGTGTCCCCTGTCGCCAATTCTTTTTATTTGTATGATTGAGCCTTTGTTGGGGATGATTAGGAGAGATAAGGTGATGCGGGGTATAGAAATACCTGGTAGTCATGGGAAGGATATGCGAGTGATTGGTTACATGGATGATGTTACTGTTGTATGTAAGTCAATGGCAGGGGTAAGGCGTGCTAAGTTATTGATTGAGTGTTTCTGTTTAATGAGTGGGTTTAAGCTTAATGTTGGGAAGAGTGGTTGTAAATTTTTTGAGGGGTGGGGAGAGAGTGGGTTGTGCGAGTGGCCTGTGAGAGAGGGGGGTGTGGAAGTGCTTGGGGTGGTGTTTGATAATGATTTGTATGGGAAAGAAAGTTGGGAGAGGGTTTTGGGGAGGGTGGGGAATAAAATAAACTTCTGGTCTTTAAGGACTTTATCGATTGAGGGAAGGATTCTGGTTATTAAAGCTGTTATAATTCCTATTTTGCTTTATGTTAATTATGTGTTTCCTCCACCGGATAGGTGTCTGGCAAGAATTATCAGGCAGATCTTTGTTTTCTTATGGAATTCAAGGATGGAGAAATTGAGTCGTGGGAAGGTGGTGAAAAGCAGAATGCATGGTGGGAAAGGAATGATGAATGTGGAAGTGTTCCTGGCTGTGAAGTATGTCAGTTTTTGTCTCGCTGTAAGTAAGAAGGAATGTGTGTTTGGGTGCATGGTAAGGTATTTGGCTGGTAATGTGTTGTTGAAATATAAGCTAATGGAAAGGGACTTAAGGGTACCTGTAAGTTTTGAGGTTCCTTGGTTCTATCAGAGAATAGGGCGGTGTGTCAGGAAAAATAATCTGGAATGTGTGACTGAATGGAATGATAGTAAGAAGGTGATGAAAGTGTTGGAGCAGAGAGAAACAGTGGAATGTGTGGGAGGTCTGTCTGAGAAGGATTGTAAGGTAGTGTGGAAAAATGTCAGTCACAAGGAACTGACAAATAAACAAAAGGACTTGTCTTGGATGTTAGCTCATGGGTGTCTGCCAACAAGGGAATTTCAGAGGAGAAGGAGATTGGTAGACAGTGAAGTGTGTCCCAGGGATGGTTGCGGTGGATGTGAGAATTATGTACATGTGTTTTGGGAGTGTGGTTATGCGAAGTCTGTGTGGAGAAAAATGTCTGGTCTAATTAAAAATCTTACTGGAATTGAAATCTTATCCTTTAATATGATGATGTTTGGTTTGTGTGCAGTGGAGAGAGAGAAGGCAAGAGTGTTATGGTTCATAGTAAATTGTGTAAAAGAGGTTCTGTGGGATGTAAGGAATATTAGGATTTTCAATCAAACTGAAGTAAGTGTGAAGGAGTGTCTGGGCATGATCCGTGGTAAAATTTACCTTTACGTATTATGTGATAGGAAAAACTATGGTTCTGATGATGCAGAGGGGATCTGGAAACACAAAAAATGGAAGTACTGGTTATGATTGTATTCTTATTTGTCTTTCTTTTTCTTTTCTTACAGATTATATCCTGATATGAAGGGACAGTTGGAGGGACAGAATCCGCTGCAATTTATTTTTTCTGAGGGAAAGTCATGAAGGGAAAGCTTTTTGTTATATGTACATGTAAAGACATGATTCCTGTATATATTGTATATGTCAAATATGTGTTATTCATGTGTTTTCAGATGAATATGTAATTTTTTGAATGATTTACTTGGTTATGTATTGTATATTTCCTTTTCAATAAAAAAAAAAAAAAAAAATCTGTTCTTATCAGTTTAATATCTGATACGTCCCCTATCTGGGGACCATATATTAAATGGATTTTTGAGAACGGGGGCCGATTTCGAAGCTTGCTTCCGTCGCCCTATGCATTGACCCGATATGGCAGTATCTTCGGGTACAGTGCACCACCCCCTTACAGGGTTAAAAAGAAAGATTCCTACTTTCATTGCTACCTGCTTGCTGGCTAGCCAGCTAGCCAGCCCTGTGGGCCTTGCTGCTGCTGCTGCTGCTGCTGCAGCCAAAAAACAAAAGGTGGTGCTGCTGCTGCTTCTGCTGCTTCTGCTTGTGTCTGGCCGCTGTTGGAGCGTCCAGGCACAGGACTTCTGCTGCTGCTGACTAAATGGCCTCCTTAATTGGATCATTTGAGTAGCCAGCACACCTGTGCAGGTAGGGCATGACATGATAGGCAGCTGCCTTGATAGCGGGTGGGTGCTGAATGTTCCTAATTGACAAAATAAGATTAATGCTTATGAAGAAATATAAAATCTCATCCCTTCCCCAATATCGCGCCACACCCCTACCCCTTAATTCCCTGGTTGAACTTGATGGACATATGTCTTTTTTCGACCGTACTAACTATGTAACTATGTAACATAACATGGGGGGGTCTCCTGGCTGTTCACACAGGTGTGTCATTGCTGTACATTGACCATGCATTGCTTCTGTGGTATTGCAAAGGCAAAGACAAATGCTTCCAGCCATCCATTGCACTAATGGATTGGTCATCAGCTGGCTGTCTATGTCCCGCATCAATATAGACCAAAGTACAGAGGGTTAGGCTATGCTATAGTGCACCTACCTGATGCATCAGAAGGTGCGAGGCCCTTGCTAAATTCTGTGCACAGACTTTGAGATCTATGCTTTAGACTGTATCTAAACCTGCTCCAACATGGACTGACATTCTGGCCTACTTTCAGCCGATGCGACTTGTCTGTCGCTGAACAGTCGCTTTTTATGTATTCAGCACCTATGTATAATGTTGTAAAAATGCTCTAGAAGCTAAAGTCGCAGAAATGTCACACATATTTGGCCTGCAACTTTCTGTGCGACAAATTCAGACAGGAAAAATCAGTATAAATCCTTAGAAAATTATCCCCCAGTGTCTCCATCTGCTGGCGGTATTGAATAAGCATTGCTGCACTGATGGGGTATGCATTAGACGAAAAAAAAGAAGAAAAAGAAGAATAATACGCCCAGAAAAGAGGCGAAAAGGAGAAAAACGTAAAAAAACGTGAAAAAAAAGTAAGAGGAAGAGAAGGGAAAAAAAGGTGGAAATGGGTTTAAAAGTGATTTCGGCGGAGAAATATATATATATATATATATATATATATATATATATATATATATATATATATATACGCGCACACACACACATATATATAAACGTATTCTCCGTTGAGATATTGCAGCCGCTGCTGTGTCCAGGCCCAGGAGCCTTAGCACTGTGCTGTGATGTCACTCAATACCACTGACATCACTAGGTGTAAACAACATCTCTCCTTTGCTGTGTATGTGACTATGGAGCTGTTTGGTGATGTCGTCTATTATGGCCTTCATAGAAGCAACAGGAGATTGTTGCATCCATCTAGAACCCTCAGAACTACAGTGCTATGATGTCACTCACTTCCACAGGCCTTGCAGAGTGTAAACAACAACAACCCAGCTTTGTTGTGTATGTAACCATAGGGATTGTGATGTCACCTAGAACCTTCACAGCAGCGACAGCTTTATGAGGAGCATCAGCACTGCTCTGCCTGAGCAGAACCATCACCGCCATAGGTTGTCAAATAACCCGGATTTAACCCACACAGGTAAGTCCAATGGGGTGCAGGCATGTCCTCTATGCTTACAGCTTCCCGTGGGTGTTGGTTTGATACCGTTTGGGGACAGCCAAGGAGGCATCTGCAGGCAACAAAGGTAGGTGTGTGCTTGTGTGTGTGTTTCCTATGCAGATCCTAAGCCCAGTGTCACATGCAAGTAGGAGGAGTAAGAAGGGTTCCTGGCAAATCCGGGTTATGGATTGCATTTAAAAAGGCCCCGTGGGAGTGCAATGGGCCCCTGTCTTGCTGCTTAGCAATAATGGTATGGGTTTAGGTTCTGCTGTGTGTACTGGTGGTTGACTGCCCCCCAGCCCAGAGTGTGCATGGAAAATTGTCTGGCAGCCTCCCTGACAGCAAGCAGTGATAGTGCCCATGAAGGGGACCTTGTTGGGCCCGCCCCTTTCACGGTTATCGCTTCTCGGCCTTTTGGCTAAGATCAAGTGTAGTATCTGTTCTTATCAGTTTAATATCTGATACGTCCCCTATCTGGGGACCATATATTAAATGGATTTTTGAGAACGGGGGCCGATTTCGAAGCTTGCTTCCGTCGCCCTATGCATTGACCCGATATGGCAGTATCTTCGGGTACAGTGCACCACCCCCTTACAGGGTTAAAAAGAAAGATTCCTACTTTCATTGCTACCTGCTTGCTGGCTAGCCAGCTAGCCAGCCCTGTGGGCCTTGCTGCTGCTGCTGCTGCTGCTGCTGCAGCCAAAAAACAAAAGGTGGTGCTTCTGCTGCTTCTGCTTGTGTCTGGCCGCTGTTGGAGCGTCCAGGCACAGGACTTCTGCTGCTGCTGACTAAATGGCCTCCTTAATTGGATCATTTGAGTAGCCAGCACACCTGTGCAGGTAGGGCATGACATGATAGGCAGCTGCCTTCATAGCGGGTGGGTGCTGAATGTTCCTAATTGACAAAATAAGATTAATGCTTATGAAGAAATATAAAATCTCATCCCTTCCCCAATATCGCGCCACACCCCTACCCCTTAATTCCCTGGTTGAACTTGATGGACATATGTCTTTTTTCGACCGTACTAACTATGTAACTATGTAACATAACATGGGGGGGTCTCCTGGCTGTTCACACAGGTGTGTCATTGCTGTACATTGACCATGCATTGCTTCTGTGGTATTGCAAAGGCAAAGACAAATGCTTCCAGCCATCCATTGCACTAATGGATTGGTCATCAGCTGGCTGTCTATGTCCCGCATCAATATAGACCAAAGTACAGAGGGTTAGGCTATGCTATAGTGCACCTACCTGATGCATCAGAAGGTGCGAGGCCCTTGCTAAATTCTGTGCACAGACTTTGAGATCTATGCTTTAGACTGTATCTAAACCTGCTCCAACATGGACTGACATTCTGGCCTACTTTCAGCCGATGCGACTTGTCTGTCGCTGAACAGTCGCTTTTTATGTATTCAGCACCTATGTATAATGTTGTAAAAATGCTCTAGAAGCTAAAGTCGCAGAAATGTCACACATATTTGGCCTGCAACTTTCTGTGCGACAAATTCAGACAGGAAAAATCAGTATAAATCCTTAGAAAATTATCCCCCAGTGTCTCCATCTGCTGGCGGTATTGAATAAGCATTGCTGCACTGATGGGGTATGCATTAGACGAAAAAAAAGAAGAAAAAGAAGAATAATACGCCCAGAAAAGAGGCGAAAAGGAGAAAAACGTAAAAAAACGTGAAAAAAAAGTAAGAGGAAGAGAAGGGAAAAAAAGGTGGAAATGGGTTTAAAAGTGATTTCGGCGGAGAAATATATATATATATATATATATATATATATATATATATATATACGCGCACACACACACATATATATAAACGTATTCTCCGTTGAGATATTGCAGCCGCTGCTGTGTCCAGGCCCAGGAGCCTTAGCACTGTGCTGTGATGTCACTCAATACCACTGACATCACTAGGTGTAAACAACATCTCTCCTTTGCTGTGTATGTGACTATGGAGCTGTTTGGTGATGTCGTCTATTATGGCCTTCATAGAAGCAACAGGAGATTGTTGCATCCATCTAGAACCCTCAGAACTACAGTGCTATGATGTCACTCACTTCCACAGGCCTTGCAGAGTGTAAACAACAACAACCCAGCTTTGTTGTGTATGTAACCATAGGGATTGTGATGTCACCTAGAACCTTCACAGCAGCGACAGCTTTATGAGGAGCATCAGCACTGCTCTGCCTGAGCAGAACCATCACCGCCATAGGTTGTCAAATAACCCGGATTTAACCCACACAGGTAAGTCCAATGGGGTGCAGGCATGTCCTCTATGCTTACAGCTTCCCGTGGGTGTTGGTTTGATACCGTTTGGGGACAGCCAAGGAGGCATCTGCAGGCAACAAAGGTAGGTGTGTGCTTGTGTGTGTGTTTCCTATGCAGATCCTAAGCCCAGTGTCACATGCAAGTAGGAGGAGTAAGAAGGGTTCCTGGCAAATCCGGGTTATGGATTGCATTTAAAAAGGCCCCGTGGGAGTGCAATGGGCCCCTGTCTTGCTGCTTAGCAATAATGGTATGGGTTTAGGTTCTGCTGTGTGTACTGGTGGTTGACTGCCCCCCAGCCCAGAGTGTGCATGGAAAATTGTCTGGCAGCCTCCCTGACAGCAAGCAGTGATAGTGCCCATGAAGGGGACCTTGTTGGGCCCGCCCCTTTCACGGTTATCGCTTCTCGGCCTTTTGGCTAAGATCAAGTGTAGTATCTGTTCTTATCAGTTTAATATCTGATACGTCCCCTATCTGGGGACCATATATTAAATGGATTTTTGAGAACGGGGGCCGATTTCGAAGCTTGCTTCCGTCGCCCTATGCATTGACCCGATATGGCAGTATCTTCGGGTACAGTGCACCACCCCCTTACAGGGTTAAAAAGAAAGATTCCTACTTTCATTGCTACCTGCTTGCTGGCTAGCCAGCTAGCCAGCCCTGTGGGCCTTGCTGCTGCTGCTGCTGCTGCTGCAGCCAAAAAACAAAAGGTGGTGCTGCTGCTGCTTCTGCTGCTTCTGCTTGTGTCTGGCCGCTGTTGGAGCGTCCAGGCACAGGACTTCTGCTGCTGCTGACTAAATGGCCTCCTTAATTGGATCATTTGAGTAGCCAGCACACCTGTGCAGGTAGGGCATGACATGATAGGCAGCTGCCTTGATAGCGGGTGGGTGCTGAATGTTCCTAATTGACAAAATAAGATTAATGCTTATGAAGAAATATAAAATCTCATCCCTTCCCCAATATCGCGCCACACCCCTACCCCTTAATTCCCTGGTTGAACTTGATGGACATATGTCTTTTTTCGACCGTACTAACTATGTAACTATGTAACATAACATGGGGGGGTCTCCTGGCTGTTCACACAGGTGTGTCATTGCTGTACATTGACCATGCATTGCTTCTGTGGTATTGCAAAGGCAAAGACAAATGCTTCCAGCCATCCATTGCACTAATGGATTGGTCATCAGCTGGCTGTCTATGTCCCGCATCAATATAGACCAAAGTACAGAGGGTTAGGCTATGCTATAGTGCACCTACCTGATGCATCAGAAGGTGCGAGGCCCTTGCTAAATTCTGTGCACAGACTTTGAGATCTATGCTTTAGACTGTATCTAAACCTGCTCCAACATGGACTGACATTCTGGCCTACTTTCAGCCGATGCGACTTGTCTGTCGCTGAACAGTCGCTTTTTATGTATTCAGCACCTATGTATAATGTTGTAAAAATGCTCTAGAAGCTAAAGTCGCAGAAATGTCACACATATTTGGCCTGCAACTTTCTGTGCGACAAATTCAGACAGGAAAAATCAGTATAAATCCTTAGAAAATTATCCCCCAGTGTCTCCATCTGCTGGCGGTATTGAATAAGCATTGCTGCACTGATGGGGTATGCATTAGACGAAAAAAAAGAAGAAAAAGAAGAATAATACGCCCAGAAAAGAGGCGAAAAGGAGAAAAACGTAAAAAAACGTGAAAAAAAAGTAAGAGGAAGAGAAGGGAAAAAAAGGTGGAAATGGGTTTAAAAGTGATTTCGGCGGAGAAATATATATATATATATATATATATATATATATATATATATATATATATATATACGCGCACACACACACATATATATAAACGTATTCTCCGTTGAGATATTGCAGCCGCTGCTGTGTCCAGGCCCAGGAGCCTTAGCACTGTGCTGTGATGTCACTCAATACCACTGACATCACTAGGTGTAAACAACATCTCTCCTTTGCTGTGTATGTGACTATGGAGCTGTTTGGTGATGTCGTCTATTATGGCCTTCATAGAAGCAACAGGAGATTGTTGCATCCATCTAGAACCCTCAGAACTACAGTGCTATGATGTCACTCACTTCCACAGGCCTTGCAGAGTGTAAACAACAACAACCCAGCTTTGTTGTGTATGTAACCATAGGGATTGTGATGTCACCTAGAACCTTCACAGCAGCGACAGCTTTATGAGGAGCATCAGCACTGCTCTGCCTGAGCAGAACCATCACCGCCATAGGTTGTCAAATAACCCGGATTTAACCCACACAGGTAAGTCCAATGGGGTGCAGGCATGTCCTCTATGCTTACAGCTTCCCGTGGGTGTTGGTTTGATACCGTTTGGGGACAGCCAAGGAGGCATCTGCAGGCAACAAAGGTAGGTGTGTGCTTGTGTGTGTGTTTCCTATGCAGATCCTAAGCCCAGTGTCACATGCAAGTAGGAGGAGTAAGAAGGGTTCCTGGCAAATCCGGGTTATGGATTGCATTTAAAAAGGCCCCGTGGGAGTGCAATGGGCCCCTGTCTTGCTGCTTAGCAATAATGGTATGGGTTTAGGTTCTGCTGTGTGTACTGGTGGTTGACTGCCCCCCAGCCCAGAGTGTGCATGGAAAATTGTCTGGCAGCCTCCCTGACAGCAAGCAGTGATAGTGCCCATGAAGGGGACCTTGTTGGGCCCGCCCCTTTCACGGTTATCGCTTCTCGGCCTTTTGGCTAAGATCAAGTGTAGTATCTGTTCTTATCAGTTTAATATCTGATACGTCCCCTATCTGGGGACCATATATTAAATGGATTTTTGAGAACGGGGGCCGATTTCGAAGCTTGCTTCCGTCGCCCTATGCATTGACCCGATATGGCAGTATCTTCGGGTACAGTGCACCACCCCCTTACAGGGTTAAAAAGAAAGATTCCTACTTTCATTGCTACCTGCTTGCTGGCTAGCCAGCTAGCCAGCCCTGTGGGCCTTGCTGCTGCTGCTGCTGCTGCTGCTGCAGCCAAAAAACAAAAGGTGGTGCTTCTGCTGCTTCTGCTTGTGTCTGGCCGCTGTTGGAGCGTCCAGGCACAGGACTTCTGCTGCTGCTGACTAAATGGCCTCCTTAATTGGATCATTTGAGTAGCCAGCACACCTGTGCAGGTAGGGCATGACATGATAGGCAGCTGCCTTCATAGCGGGTGGGTGCTGAATGTTCCTAATTGACAAAATAAGATTAATGCTTATGAAGAAATATAAAATCTCATCCCTTCCCCAATATCGCGCCACACCCCTACCCCTTAATTCCCTGGTTGAACTTGATGGACATATGTCTTTTTTCGACCGTACTAACTATGTAACTATGTAACATAACATGGGGGGGTCTCCTGGCTGTTCACACAGGTGTGTCATTGCTGTACATTGACCATGCATTGCTTCTGTGGTATTGCAAAGGCAAAGACAAATGCTTCCAGCCATCCATTGCACTAATGGATTGGTCATCAGCTGGCTGTCTATGTCCCGCATCAATATAGACCAAAGTACAGAGGGTTAGGCTATGCTATAGTGCACCTACCTGATGCATCAGAAGGTGCGAGGCCCTTGCTAAATTCTGTGCACAGACTTTGAGATCTATGCTTTAGACTGTATCTAAACCTGCTCCAACATGGACTGACATTCTGGCCTACTTTCAGCCGATGCGACTTGTCTGTCGCTGAACAGTCGCTTTTTATGTATTCAGCACCTATGTATAATGTTGTAAAAATGCTCTAGAAGCTAAAGTCGCAGAAATGTCACACATATTTGGCCTGCAACTTTCTGTGCGACAAATTCAGACAGGAAAAATCAGTATAAATCCTTAGAAAATTATCCCCCAGTGTCTCCATCTGCTGGCGGTATTGAATAAGCATTGCTGCACTGATGGGGTATGCATTAGACGAAAAAAAAGAAGAAAAAGAAGAATAATACGCCCAGAAAAGAGGCGAAAAGGAGAAAAACGTAAAAAAACGTGAAAAAAAAGTAAGAGGAAGAGAAGGGAAAAAAAGGTGGAAATGGGTTTAAAAGTGATTTCGGCGGAGAAATATATATATATATATATATATATATATATATATATATATATATACGCGCACACACACACATATATATAAACGTATTCTCCGTTGAGATATTGCAGCCGCTGCTGTGTCCAGGCCCAGGAGCCTTAGCACTGTGCTGTGATGTCACTCAATACCACTGACATCACTAGGTGTAAACAACATCTCTCCTTTGCTGTGTATGTGACTATGGAGCTGTTTGGTGATGTCGTCTATTATGGCCTTCATAGAAGCAACAGGAGATTGTTGCATCCATCTAGAACCCTCAGAACTACAGTGCTATGATGTCACTCACTTCCACAGGCCTTGCAGAGTGTAAACAACAACAACCCAGCTTTGTTGTGTATGTAACCATAGGGATTGTGATGTCACCTAGAACCTTCACAGCAGCGACAGCTTTATGAGGAGCATCAGCACTGCTCTGCCTGAGCAGAACCATCACCGCCATAGGTTGTCAAATAACCCGGATTTAACCCACACAGGTAAGTCCAATGGGGTGCAGGCATGTCCTCTATGCTTACAGCTTCCCGTGGGTGTTGGTTTGATACCGTTTGGGGACAGCCAAGGAGGCATCTGCAGGCAACAAAGGTAGGTGTGTGCTTGTGTGTGTGTTTCCTATGCAGATCCTAAGCCCAGTGTCACATGCAAGTAGGAGGAGTAAGAAGGGTTCCTGGCAAATCCGGGTTATGGATTGCATTTAAAAAGGCCCCGTGGGAGTGCAATGGGCCCCTGTCTTGCTGCTTAGCAATAATGGTATGGGTTTAGGTTCTGCTGTGTGTACTGGTGGTTGACTGCCCCCCAGCCCAGAGTGTGCATGGAAAATTGTCTGGCAGCCTCCCTGACAGCAAGCAGTGATAGTGCCCATGAAGGGGACCTTGTTGGGCCCGCCCCTTTCACGGTTATCGCTTCTCGGCCTTTTGGCTAAGATCAAGTGTAGTATCTGTTCTTATCAGTTTAATATCTGATACGTCCCCTATCTGGGGACCATATATTAAATGGATTTTTGAGAACGGGGGCCGATTTCGAAGCTTGCTTCCGTCGCCCTATGCATTGACCCGATATGGCAGTATCTTCGGGTACAGTGCACCACCCCCTTACAGGGTTAAAAAGAAAGATTCCTACTTTCATTGCTACCTGCTTGCTGGCTAGCCAGCTAGCCAGCCCTGTGGGCCTTGCTGCTGCTGCTGCTGCTGCTGCAGCCAAAAAACAAAAGGTGGTGCTGCTGCTGCTTCTGCTGCTTCTGCTTGTGTCTGGCCGCTGTTGGAGCGTCCAGGCACAGGACTTCTGCTGCTGCTGACTAAATGGCCTCCTTAATTGGATCATTTGAGTAGCCAGCACACCTGTGCAGGTAGGGCATGACATGATAGGCAGCTGCCTTGATAGCGGGTGGGTGCTGAATGTTCCTAATTGACAAAATAAGATTAATGCTTATGAAGAAATATAAAATCTCATCCCTTCCCCAATATCGCGCCACACCCCTACCCCTTAATTCCCTGGTTGAACTTGATGGACATATGTCTTTTTTCGACCGTACTAACTATGTAACTATGTAACATAACATGGGGGGGTCTCCTGGCTGTTCACACAGGTGTGTCATTGCTGTACATTGACCATGCATTGCTTCTGTGGTATTGCAAAGGCAAAGACAAATGCTTCCAGCCATCCATTGCACTAATGGATTGGTCATCAGCTGGCTGTCTATGTCCCGCATCAATATAGACCAAAGTACAGAGGGTTAGGCTATGCTATAGTGCACCTACCTGATGCATCAGAAGGTGCGAGGCCCTTGCTAAATTCTGTGCACAGACTTTGAGATCTATGCTTTAGACTGTATCTAAACCTGCTCCAACATGGACTGACATTCTGGCCTACTTTCAGCCGATGCGACTTGTCTGTCGCTGAACAGTCGCTTTTTATGTATTCAGCACCTATGTATAATGTTGTAAAAATGCTCTAGAAGCTAAAGTCGCAGAAATGTCACACATATTTGGCCTGCAACTTTCTGTGCGACAAATTCAGACAGGAAAAATCAGTATAAATCCTTAGAAAATTATCCCCCAGTGTCTCCATCTGCTGGCGGTATTGAATAAGCATTGCTGCACTGATGGGGTATGCATTAGACGAAAAAAAAGAAGAAAAAGAAGAATAATACGCCCAGAAAAGAGGCGAAAAGGAGAAAAACGTAAAAAAACGTGAAAAAAAAGTAAGAGGAAGAGAAGGGAAAAAAAGGTGGAAATGGGTTTAAAAGTGATTTCGGCGGAGAAATATATATATATATATATATATATATATATATATATATATATATATACGCGCACACACACACATATATATAAACGTATTCTCCGTTGAGATATTGCAGCCGCTGCTGTGTCCAGGCCCAGGAGCCTTAGCACTGTGCTGTGATGTCACTCAATACCACTGACATCACTAGGTGTAAACAACATCTCTCCTTTGCTGTGTATGTGACTATGGAGCTGTTTGGTGATGTCGTCTATTATGGCCTTCATAGAAGCAACAGGAGATTGTTGCATCCATCTAGAACCCTCAGAACTACAGTGCTATGATGTCACTCACTTCCACAGGCCTTGCAGAGTGTAAACAACAACAACCCAGCTTTGTTGTGTATGTAACCATAGGGATTGTGATGTCACCTAGAACCTTCACAGCAGCGACAGCTTTATGAGGAGCATCAGCACTGCTCTGCCTGAGCAGAACCATCACCGCCATAGGTTGTCAAATAACCCGGATTTAACCCACACAGGTAAGTCCAATGGGGTGCAGGCATGTCCTCTATGCTTACAGCTTCCCGTGGGTGTTGGTTTGATACCGTTTGGGGACAGCCAAGGAGGCATCTGCAGGCAACAAAGGTAGGTGTGTGCTTGTGTGTGTGTTTCCTATGCAGATCCTAAGCCCAGTGTCACATGCAAGTAGGAGGAGTAAGAAGGGTTCCTGGCAAATCCGGGTTATGGATTGCATTTAAAAAGGCCCCGTGGGAGTGCAATGGGCCCCTGTCTTGCTGCTTAGCAATAATGGTATGGGTTTAGGTTCTGCTGTGTGTACTGGTGGTTGACTGCCCCCCAGCCCAGAGTGTGCATGGAAAATTGTCTGGCAGCCTCCCTGACAGCAAGCAGTGATAGTGCCCATGAAGGGGACCTTGTTGGGCCCGCCCCTTTCACGGTTATCGCTTCTCGGCCTTTTGGCTAAGATCAAGTGTAGTATCTGTTCTTATCAGTTTAATATCTGATACGTCCCCTATCTGGGGACCATATATTAAATGGATTTTTGAGAACGGGGGCCGATTTCGAAGCTTGCTTCCGTCGCCCTATGCATTGACCCGATATGGCAGTATCTTCGGGTACAGTGCACCACCCCCTTACAGGGTTAAAAAGAAAGATTCCTACTTTCATTGCTACCTGCTTGCTGGCTAGCCAGCTAGCCAGCCCTGTGGGCCTTGCTGCTGCTGCTGCTGCTGCTGCAGCCAAAAAACAAAAGGTGGTGCTGCTGCTGCTTCTGCTGCTTCTGCTTGTGTCTGGCCGCTGTTGGAGCGTCCAGGCACAGGACTTCTGCTGCTGCTGACTAAATGGCCTCCTTAATTGGATCATTTGAGTAGCCAGCACACCTGTGCAGGTAGGGCATGACATGATAGGCAGCTGCCTTGATAGCGGGTGGGTGCTGAATGTTCCTAATTGACAAAATAAGATTAATGCTTATGAAGAAATATAAAATCTCATCCCTTCCCCAATATCGCGCCACACCCCTACCCCTTAATTCCCTGGTTGAACTTGATGGACATATGTCTTTTTTCGACCGTACTAACTATGTAACTATGTAACATAACATGGGGGGGTCTCCTGGCTGTTCACACAGGTGTGTCATTGCTGTACATTGACCATGCATTGCTTCTGTGGTATTGCAAAGGCAAAGACAAATGCTTCCAGCCATCCATTGCACTAATGGATTGGTCATCAGCTGGCTGTCTATGTCCCGCATCAATATAGACCAAAGTACAGAGGGTTAGGCTATGCTATAGTGCACCTACCTGATGCATCAGAAGGTGCGAGGCCCTTGCTAAATTCTGTGCACAGACTTTGAGATCTATGCTTTAGACTGTATCTAAACCTGCTCCAACATGGACTGACATTCTGGCCTACTTTCAGCCGATGCGACTTGTCTGTCGCTGAACAGTCGCTTTTTATGTATTCAGCACCTATGTATAATGTTGTAAAAATGCTCTAGAAGCTAAAGTCGCAGAAATGTCACACATATTTGGCCTGCAACTTTCTGTGCGACAAATTCAGACAGGAAAAATCAGTATAAATCCTTAGAAAATTATCCCCCAGTGTCTCCATCTGCTGGCGGTATTGAATAAGCATTGCTGCACTGATGGGGTATGCATTAGACGAAAAAAAAGAAGAAAAAGAAGAATAATACGCCCAGAAAAGAGGCGAAAAGGAGAAAAACGTAAAAAAACGTGAAAAAAAAGTAAGAGGAAGAGAAGGGAAAAAAAGGTGGAAATGGGTTTAAAAGTGATTTCGGCGGAGAAATATATATATATATATATATATATATATATATATATATATATATATATATATATATACGCGCACACACACACATATATATAAACGTATTCTCCGTTGAGATATTGCAGCCGCTGCTGTGTCCAGGCCCAGGAGCCTTAGCACTGTGCTGTGATGTCACTCAATACCACTGACATCACTAGGTGTAAACAACATCTCTCCTTTGCTGTGTATGTGACTATGGAGCTGTTTGGTGATGTCGTCTATTATGGCCTTCATAGAAGCAACAGGAGATTGTTGCATCGATCTAGAACCCTCAGAACTACAGTGCTATGATGTCACTCACTTCCACAGGCCTTGCAGAGTGTAAACAACAACAACCCAGCTTTGTTGTGTATGTAACCATAGGGATTGTGATGTCACCTAGAACCTTCACAGCAGCGACAGCTTTATGAGGAGCATCAGCACTGCTCTGCCTGAGCAGAACCATCACCGCCATAGGTTGTCAAATAACCCGGATTTAACCCACACAGGTAAGTCCAATGGGGTGCAGGCATGTCCTCTATGCTTACAGCTTCCCGTGGGTGTTGGTTTGATACCGTTTGGGGACAGCCAAGGAGGCATCTGCAGGCAACAAAGGTAGGTGTGTGCTTGTGTGTGTGTTACCTATGCAGATCCTAAGCCCAGTGTCACATGCAAGTAGGAGGAGTAAGAAGGGTTCCTGGCAAATCCGGGTTATGGATTGCATTTAAAAAGGCCCCGTGGGAGTGCAATGGGCCCCTGTCTTGCTGCTTAGCAATAATGGTATGGGTTTAGGTTCTGCTGTGTGTACTGGTGGTTGACTGCCCCCCAGCCCAGAGTGTGCATGGAAAATTGTCTGGCAG